>NW_008329365.1:136901-144611 GCF_000622305.1 Nannospalax galili
AATATGTTCTCTTTTTTGGTAAGTTGCTAGAGTCCTATCAAATCTATTTGTTTACCAAAGAATCATCAGAAGAATGAACTTTACCCTTGTTGATGCTCTTATTTTGCAACTGCTTCCCAGTTTCTTTGGTTTCTCCTCTAATATTTAGCTCTTTTACTTTCTAGATGGATTTGATTTACCATCTGTCTAAGTTATTCTTCCAGTTGCTGTGACAGAATATTCTGACAAAATCAACTTAAAAGAGGAGTTTTTCTGAATCACAGTTTGAGAGTACAGTCCATCATGATAAGGAAGTCCACGCAGCAGGAGGCTAAGTGCCTGGTTACCCTGCAACCACAATAAGGCAGAGAACTGAATTGTTCTTTTATATAGACAAGGACTCCAACCCAGGGAATGGTGGGTCTTTCTACTGCAATCAACCTAATCAAGAGTATTTCCAGAGGGCCATCTCTCTAGTGATTCTAGACCTCATCAAGCTGACAACGGAGACTAATCATTACACCATCTTTTCCCTTAAGGTTCTTGTTTAATCACTAGTTTTCAGCCTTTCATCTCTGTAACATATGGATGGAAAGCTACTAATTATTAAGGCTATTTTTAACATATTTAACTGTTGAGCCAGGTCTGATGGCCCAACAACACTCAGAGGCAGAGACAGGCAGAGCTCTGTGAGATGGAATCCAGTCTGGTCCACACAGCAAGCTCCAGGCCAGCCGGAGCTACACAGTGAGACCCTCTCTCAAAAACAGACTGTTTTTAATTCCATCTCACATTTTGATGCATTCTATCACCTTTATTCTGCTGAAATATGTAGATTTTCATTATTTTTTTATTCCATCGTAAAACATTGGGCAGTATATTTCTTTAAAAGGTAATACATAATCACCCAGTGAAGCTCATTTAAAAAAAAAAACAAAAAACAAAAAAAAAACCCAAGGTTGGTTTTACATCCAAAAATCAAGCAATGTTGGTCATGAACAAGTCATAAAGCATTCTAGCTTTATTCATGACCACCAAAGCACCCATCTGATGAGTTTTTCCCTAAAATAAATGAGTACCTAATGGTACCAGATTATTATTAATTGAATAATAGAATGGCATAAGGTCATTATGGTGGGCCCTAAAGTCCTGTGGTCACAGCCTTTCAGACAAGGGTATGCAGAAAAGAACACCGTCTGAAGACTGGAATCCCACTACTGCAAGCCAAACAACCAGAAGCTAGAAGTGCCTCAAACAAACCCTTCCTCAGTGCTCTCTAAGGAAACCGGACCATGACAGCACCTCAATTTTAGACTTCTAACCTGTAAATTTTTAAGATAATAAATTTGTTAAGAGTATGTATATATGTGTGTGTGTTACAACAGTGAGAGTAAATAACGAATTATCATAACAGATGAAGAATATTCACTAGACAAAATTCAATACCACTTCATAATTAAAATTGAGACACCTAACAACAAAAGGGAACTTAGTAAATCTGATAAAGGTTGTCAAGAAGAAAACTGGAGCTTCTGTATTTAATATTATAATAAGATTTAAAAAGCCAAGACATTGTCTATCACCATTTCTGCATTAACATATGGCCTGTGCAAGAGAGCAAGTAAAAGACCAAGAGCAGAGAGAGAGGCTCTGAGCGAGAGGCTCAGTGCAGAGTGCTTCTGCCTGGCCCCAAGGTCCTGGGTGGGACCCAGCACCACCAAAAAGGGAGTATGGAGAAGACCTGGACTGGAGAAAAAGAAAGAGCCACCCATAGCGGGATAAAGCTTTTCTTTTTAAAGTATTTTAAGTACTGAGGTGTACAGAAAGAAAAACTACTGCTTCCACTCTGGATCTCCACTTTGAAGTGCCACTGCCAGCAAGAGAGCCAGGAAGACATGCCTGCATTGATCTTTAAAGTAAAGAAAGCAGCCTCATGACGACAGGGAACTTAACTGACACACTGCTGGGCCTCCAGGTCTTTAAAAGCTGATCTATTGTTTACAGCTAAGCCACTCAAAAATCTCATCACAGAACATTTAAGTTAGACAAAATCACTGTGCAGACCATAAAATACCAAAAACTTCCCCGTCTCATTAAATGATACCTACTGATTTTTTTAATCATTTGCTTTTTTTTTTTTAAATCTTCATCATTGTCTGTACCCTCTATATAGATAAGATTTTTTCAGTCAGGTGCAGTGGCACACGCCTGAAATCCCAGCATTCAGGATACTGAAGCAGATGGATCACTACAAATTCAAGGCCTGAGAAGCTGTCTTTTAAGAAGGGAAGTGGAAGCCGGGCATGGTGGCACACGCCTTTAACGCCAGCACTCGGAAGGCAGAGGCAGGCAGATCTCTATGAGTTCAAGGCCAGCCTGGTCTACATAGTGAGTTCCAGGACAGCTGGGGCTACAGAGAGACCCTGTTTCAAAAAGACCAAAAAATAAAAATTAAAAAATAAAGAAAAGGGGAGTGGGGTGGGAAGGGTGGGAATGGAGGAAAGAGCTCAGCAGTTAAGAGAACTTACTGCTTTTCTAGTAGACCTGGGTTTGGTTCCTGCATTCACATGGTGGCTAACAACCATCTTAACTCCAGTTCCAGGATTCAACACTGTCGTCTGATCTCTGTGGGCACTGCACAACTCAAATGCACTTATATACATCCAGGCAAAACACTCATATACATACAATAAAAATAATTTAAAAAAATTTATATGGGGCTTTGAGCCAGGCATGGTGGCACATGCCTTTAATTCCAGCACTCTGGGAGCCAGAGGCAGGTGGATCTCTTATGAGTTCGAGGCCAGCCTGGCATACACGGTGAATTCTTGGCCAGCTAGGGCTACAGGGAGACGGTCTCAAAAAAGCCTCCCCCCCACCCAAAAAAGACAGGGCTGAGGAGATGGTTCAGTCAACAAGGCACTTGGCACTCAAGTAAAAGCCCAAGTGTGATGCACTCCAGAAATCCCAGGGGTGACAGGCAGAAAACAGGAGGATCCCTGGGGTTCTCTGGCTAGCAAACCTAGCCAAATGCCAAATAGGCAAGTTCCAGGTTCCGTGAGAGATCCTGGCTCAAAAACTAAGGTGGAGAAGTAATTGAGGAAGACTACCTCTGGCACAAACATATCTGCATGCATGTGTGCATGCACACACACAGACAAACAGAAAGAGAGAATGAGAATGAGAGGGAGAAATAGTTAAGATTTACTAAAGTACTTCCCAATGTCACCCAATCTACACTATATCAAACCATACACCATAACATCCTCATTATATAACTTACAGCTTCCCCTATCTACAATAAAGATTAAACCTAACTTGCCAAACAGCAAATGTCTTTCAATAACAATAAATCTGACCTATTTGTCAAAGGCCAATACAGCTTAAGAATTTGGCATTTTGTCAAATAACATCTAGATTATGGTGTATTTTGCATTCATTTTTCTTAATTTAACTCAGTAACTTAAAACCTATTTTTTAGTATCTTTTTAAGCTTCAGAGTTCTTCTTTCCTCATCTGTTTTAAAGTCGTTACCTGCAATATTTTCTGCATAAGATGCAAACTTTTTTATCTATGTTTTTGTGCTGCGCACTGAACCAAAAGCTTATTACGAATGCTAGACCACTGCTCCACCAGGGAACTATACCTAGCGAACTCAAATTTGGTGCGTACCTTCCCTGCCGACTCCAAACATACAAAGTTATATTTACTGTATGTAGTTTGGTTAACCTTTAAATGTTCGAATACCGAAGTGTCTTTCTTTTACACTTTGACTTTCTAACATCCACATTGCTCAGGTATTACACCCATAACCAACAATTATCACTATCTGTGTTAAAAGTAAACATTCCTTTTCTGAAAGAAAATTCCCAACTTCTAGTAACTCAATTAAGGGCATGAACTCTACGGGCATTCATGAATTTGGATCCCACTTTTCCCCGTATTTAACTATACTACACAGGTTGCCCAGCATTTCAATTTCTTGCTTTTAGTTATCTGTGGCAGTGCCTGCCACAGAGGTATTGCTGAGGATTACATGAGATGTGACTAATTGATAACATTAATTAACAGCACGCATTTAAGTCAGGCAAAGCGGCATGCACCTGTAATCCCAGCACTTGGGAGGCTGAGTTCAAGTTCAAGGCCAGCATGAGTTACATAGTTCCAGACCAGCCTGGGCTACAGAGTGAGAGTCTGTCTCAAAAGAAAAAAAATTAACCATTTAGAATGTAGTAAATATTTACCATTATTAACATCATCAGTCTATATGTATATTCAAGATTTTTTTAGGTGTAAGTTTGAGAGTCTGAGATAAATTCTCTTAAATAACAGGGCTATTTTATACATAAATTAGAAAATCCAATGTTTAAATAAATGTCAGTTACTATTAAAGTGTTTCCACTAAGTAACATATAACAAAATAAATATAATCCAAGCCAAGCTAGTTTTAGCAACAAAAACCATTAAACCCACAAATTGATAAACTTCAAGTACTGCCAATACAGGAGTAAGTTCCGGCCACACCCACAAGGGTGCACACTACCGCCACTCACCAGGTCTTTCCCAGGTTCTAAGTACAATAAAAAACAACCAAAGCAATAAGGAAGTAAGTAGTATGACAACCAGTTCAAACTAGCTCAGCCATATCTGTGCAAACCAATCAGCAATCTGCTTTTAGAAATCTATTTTGCATAGGCAAAGCTCATTAAGAAAGATACACATTAGAGAAGGATGTGTTCCCTCAAACAAGTCTCCACAAAAGACATTTCTAAAGATCATTTTAAATGATCACCTGGATTTAAGATGCCATTCATAAATATAGTCTATAAAATAAATGCTACTATTTAAGGTAGCAACACTGGAGTCACAAAGCTTTCACGGTTTTAACTCGATTCACAGGAAAAGCATTTCTGTTTTACAGCAGAAAATGTCGCCATATCTAGAAGCAACCACAGGACATGAGCTAGTTTCTCCTGGAAGCACTTTTTAATGAAAAGAAGATTAAACAAATAGAACATTTTCAACTCCTTACTCTACATACTCATATCCAAGAACTATGATGAAATATCACTAATAAAATTTTTTCTATACAAATGTATATGTAAATAACGAGAGAAGGATGTGTTACCTGAAAATATGTCTCTATGGCTTGTAAATTTTTTCACTTTTTTGATCAATTGTTTCTAAGGAAAGCCCAATGAGTTTCTTCTTTAAGTGAAAAGATTGTTTTTTATGCTTTATTCCCCTCCACCCACTTCTTTCACTCTTCTTTCTAGCAAAGAGATCACAGCTTTGAAACAACAAAGGGAAGCTGTTTGTCTTAACTTACAATCTCCCTGCTCAAAAAACTCAAGAATTTAAGTGGCTATTCAAGAGCAGCACAAAAACTCAGCCAATCACCAGCCAGCATTCTGATTCCTGCCCAGCAACAGGAGACAGACAATAAGGTCAGAGAAACATGGTTACTACAAAACCTGGATCTGAAATGCTGCAGTGTGGTTCTTTGTCTGAAATAAGTAATCTAGAACACAGTTTGCATATCTTAAATCCATATGCATTACATATGCAGTACACACAAATAAGTAAATACGATTTACACCTTTTATGCTACTTTATTACTTTGCTTTTCTTGCTTTAATAAATGTTTCTAAAAATGTAATTTCCTACCTGAGGAATGAGTTAAACAGTGACGATATGTAAAATCTTGCTTTCTACATAATGAGATAGAACCTGCAACATTCAAATGTGAATTTTCTTTTAAAGGATTCTAGTTTTTTTATTTAAAGTCTGTCAAAATCTTAATTAAAAAGAGTCTTTTATCATAGGTACTTATCATTACTGCTACAGATTTTCAAATTCAAAAATTAATAGTGTTCTGGACCCTAAGGAGTGCCATGACAGGATGGTAAGGTATTGTGTTGTCTACTACTACATGAAGTGACTCAGCTATTTACATAACGAGATTAAAATGTCTGATTCTTGGCGATTTAATTGGTAAAAACACAATTACTACAATATGTACAATTAACTGTCTTTCACAGCAGATCACAAAAACATAATATAAACTCTGATTTTTGAAGCAATGAAACAAATATGTGGATTACAAGTACTTCACGGTTTTTGATAAAATATTTAAAATACAGAAAATCTGTGACCAGAATTGCTATTTTCAAACTCACTATCTACTAGCTTTTCTTAGTTAACAGCTTTTTAAAATAAACTTATTTTTCACCCTTCATCATAGATGAACCTTGTAATTTTGCAAACATACCCAAGAGGGAGCTTGCTACAACCATAATTTTAGTTTATATAATCTCCCCTTAAGAAAAATAAATCAACAGCTGCTTCAGTGATTCAGTCCTGCAAGGGACAAGTTCACTCTGATTGGTTCAAAGCAGTAGCTGCCTGAAACCAATCAGACAACAGTGCCATAAACCTTACCCAGCAACAAGGGAAGCAGATGAGGACAAGTGCTCTAAGAATTTTTTTTTTTTAAAGTGAACATCGGGGTGGGTGCTGAAATTGAAATACACAACAGGTCTACACAACAGGTCTACAATACCTGCTTGGTTTTTATTTTTCTTTTGAATTTTTTCTTTTCTTTTTCTTAATTAAACAAGGGTCTATAAAAACAAGCCTTCAATAAACACGATTACTCAAAATCTATACACACATAATCACTACCTGATAAAGATATACATGAAAGTGAAGCACAGGATGGCTCAAGTAAATGTAGCGCTTCGTCTCTGACACAGGCACGTCTATCAAGGTCTCACTGTTAAGCAAGATTATTAGTATTTTTCTGAATAATAGGATGCTAAAAATAAAGGTTTTTTTTCAAAGATTTGTTTTTATTTTTTATTCACATCTGTGTCTGTGTATAGAGTTATGCACAGGTGGTTGTGAGCCACATGACATGGGTGCTGGGAACAGAACTCATGTCCACTGGAAGAGCAGCATGGGCTCTTAACTGATGAGCCATCTCTCAGTCCCTAGAAATAAGTTTGATTCTTTTTTTTTTTTTCCTTAGATAGCTTAGCTAAATATGTCACAAAAGACTAATAATGCCTTACTCCTAAATAATCATTTTAATCCTCATCAGTGATTCCTAACCTATTTACAAACAGAAGTCTGCCAATTATGATCATCATGGATTCCTGGCGGCCTAAGAAATTTACTCATTTCTAAGCTAGATGTCATGGCTGAAGCCTGTGAGCACAGCACAGCACAGAGGCAGAAAGACTGCCACAAGTTTGAATCCAACCTGGGCTACATAGTAAGTTCCAGGCTAGCCTGGGATACACAGTGAGACCCCTGTCTCAAAAAAAAACAAGTCACCAAGATGGCTGACTGGGTAAAGGTACTTGCCACCAATCCTAATGACCTGAGTTGAATCCCTGGGACTCACATAATAGAAGGCAAGGGCAACAACCACAAGTTGTCCTCTGACCTTTACTAACTAGTGTGTTGTGACATGCACGAGCTCACATCTATACATCAAATAATGAAATGAAATTTGAAAACCAAACCAGCAAATAAAATCTCCATTTCTCAGCTAAGAACTTGGGAGTTTATTTGGCACTGCTTGAGTAACTGCATATTAATGAAAATGGTACCATAAAGAATAATCAGTGCTACAAATAAGTAATAACAATCTGCCTTACAGTTTATTGCTCATTAATTAGACTAGTCCATCTGACCATACAATGATTCACCACTTTGACCTTATCT
>NW_008329365.1:144708-169996 GCF_000622305.1 Nannospalax galili
TAGTAAACTTAACCACTACCTTTGCTATTTCTGTTACAGATCCCACAAAGATTTTTATCATACTACCATCTGCTCTTGCTTTCTAGATCTCAGTCATTCACAAAGTACCCGGCAGTTATTGTTACTTTAGGATTCAGAACTCTCTATAACTCAGGAATTTCTCAATTCTACTAGGCTACAGATTTTCTCTCAACTGGCTTTTATTAAAAGCATTCTGAGTAGCTCTCTTGCCATCTTAAGAAAACAAGAACAAAATGAAAAGTGGTGAAATCTGTTCCTGATCTGTCCAAAGTCATAAACTCAATAAATTACTGGCTGAGCCTAATGTCTAGCACTTCAACAAATAACCCTTCTGTCATAAACTTTCTGATAATAGCTCAGATATTAAAACAGGGAATTATCTTCAAACTAGTTTCATTTCTTTTAAATAACCAACAAATGAATTGAGAGTTATCTCTACAAACAATTCTTTACATTAAAACAAATCACGGTCTTGAAATTCTTGTTACATCAAAACCACAATGGTCACTTACAGTCTGATTCCACATTGTCCTCACCCCTATGTCCTGAGAAACTGTTGAGTAGTCCAACTGAAAAAACAATGCACAAGTCCTGGAAATCACTTCTCCAAGTAATATGCTTGGAATCTTTCTTTTATGTGGATGAACTTAACCAAATAAATAGGTTTAATGAAAATCAAATGCCGTTTTAGAATGCACTGATCAAAGCTAGGCAGAGTGCCACACATCTGGGCACACACCTGGGTAGTAGGATGGTGAGTTCCAGACCAGTCTGGGTAACAGAGAGACCCTGAAGGTAAAAAAGTTAAATGTGGGACTGGAGAGATGGCCCAGCAGTTAAAAGTACTGGTTGCTTTTACAGAGGATCTGGGTTAGATTCCCAGCACCCACATGGAGGTTAACAACTGTTAACTACAGTTCCAGGGAATCTGATGCCTTCTTCTGATGTCCACGGGCATTGCATGACATGGGTGCACTTAACATACATGCAGGCAATACACTCATACACAAAAAATAAAAAAAATAAAATGTTTTTAAATTGAATGTATAAGAAAGAACACCTGACCAAGTTTGGGCCTTCCTCACTAGCTTACCCAACTCCATTACCATCGATGGAGATGGGCAGTGAAGTAGCAAAAAACCAGGCACTTTTCTTTCCTCGGGAATTTAAGAATTCATCATTTGCCCAAATATATTCTGCACATTTTGCTAGTAGGTCTGTGGCAGATGGAAAAGACCAATTATGGCAATCATACAATAAACAATGGCTTTTAAAGTTCTTGCTTAGACATGCTGTATAACACTTTCACATTCACTGGCTAAAGTCGTTAGTCAAAAGGAAATAAAAAAAGCCCCCAAGGGGAACGCTTCACGTCACTAGGCAAAAGGTGAGAACTCACAATCGTTTCACTGGTATGGAGAGTACATAAGGTTGGAATATCAGTCTACCCAGAATTGGTGTGTCTGTGTACATGTTCTTATGTGTGCTGGTATGTGGTATGTACCTAGGTGCATTGAAAGTCAGATGTCAACATTATGTATCTTCTCAATCTCCACCTTCCCACCTTAGTTTTTGAGACAAGGTCTCTGATAGACTGGCTGGCTAAGGTTAACTTCTGTCTGTGCTTCCTCAGCACTGAGATTACAGGTGTCGCATTACTGCACCTGAAATTTCATGTGTGTTCTGGGGACTGAACTAGAGTCTTCATGCTTGTGTAGCAAGTACTTTACCAACCGAGCCATCTCCCGAGCCTTAAAATAGATTAATTTTTTTAAACTGTCGTTTTAAGACCCTTTAAAAAGTGTTGGAAAATGGGGGCTGGAGAGATGGGTCACTGGTTAAGAGCACCGAGTGCTCTTGCAGAGGACCTAGGTTGGATTCCCAGTACCCACAAGGCAGCTACGAACCGACCTTAACTCCAGTTCCAGGGGAATCCAAAGCCCTCTTCTGACCTCCGCGGCATTGCACAACACAGGTGCACTCACATACATGCGGGCAATACACTCATACACATAAAATAAAAATAATAATTTTTTTTTAAGTGTTGGAAATAGCCGGGCATGGTGGCACACGCCTTTAATCCCAGCACCTGGGAGGCAGAGGCAGGCGGATCTCTGCGTTTAAGGCCAGCCTGGTCTACATAGTGAGTTTCAGGACAGCTGGGGCTACAGGGAGACCCTGTCTCAAAAAGGCCGATGGGGGGGGGGGTGTTGGAAATAAGCTGAGGGTGCTGCTGTCCACACAAAAAGCAGCACTCAGGAAGCTGATTGCAGGAGGATCACCAGTTCAAGGCCAGCCCAGACTACACAGCAAGTTCCAGGACAGTCTGGCACATACACACATATACAGAGTGGTGGTACAAAAACCTGTAATCCTAGCACTTAGGGGATAGAGGCAAGAGGATCAGGGGTTCAAGGTCATTCTCTGATACATAACAAGTCTGAAGCGCAACCTCAGAATGCTACATAAAATTCATCTCCAAAAACTAAACTAACCGAAAAGACAGGTTGTAAGTGGATTTTTTCATTAAAATTAATTTTGTGTTGTAAAGTAGACTGTCAAGAAAATGAAAAGATAATTCACAGAATAGGGGAAAATACTTGTAAATCAGTATCTGATCAAATGTGTATCTGAAATATATAAACGCTATCACAGTTCAATAATTTAAAAAAAACAATTTCTAATGATTTAAATAAACATTTCTACAAAAAGTCCAATAAGCCAATACTCCGTAAGTAATACACAAAGAAGATGCTCATCATGGGACTATAAACCCTAACTGCAATAGACGTACTCACATGTACTAGGACAGCTAAAGTCAGAGAAAATAGTAAGTGCTGGCAAAGGGACAAGAAATTCAAACCTGTACAATGCATGTGGGACTGCGAAAGTGTGCGGCTGCTTCAACATGTTAAATATAAAATTGTCATATAACTTAGGAATACTTCCAAAAGAAACAAAAACTCAAACAAAAGCTTGTCCACAAATGCTCATATCAGCACTGTCATAATAGCAAAAACAAACAAATAAACAAAAAACCTGAAAACAAATCCCAGCAACCAATTAACAAAGAAAATGTGGTATATAGTTATAGTGGAATAGTATTCAATCATAAAAGAGCCTCAACTACTCATGTATGTTACAACATGGATGAACCATAAAAACACACTGAGAAAAAAAGTCAAGTACTTCAAAGGCCACAAACTAAATGACCTCACTCACACAGTATGTCCAGAATAGGCTAATCTAGAGAGACAGGAAATAGAGTCGTGATTGTCCAGGGTTGGGGTAGAGTCAAAAAATGAGGGGCAGCTGCTAACGTATCCAAGAGTTGATTATGGGGTAATGGAACTATTTCAACACTGTGGTGACAGTCACACAGCTCTGAATATGCTAAAAGCCACTGAATTATACACATTCAAAGGTGAACGTGCGGTAGGTGACCTATATGTATCTCAATAACCCTGATACTTTGGGGGAGGGGGAACTTCAGTTGAGTTTTTTCAAATATTACTAGCCTAATCCGTTTCATTAGCGCATACTTTCATCATTATTACTAAGGGGGGTTGGGAGGAAAGAAACTGATGAGCGTTGGTTTGTACTTTAGGGTGTTCACATTTCTAGGCCAGTAAGAAAACCTACAATTTTGCTTCTGAGAAAAGGCAGCCCGTGTAAAATAGCACAAACGTTGTTCTTACACACTCAACCTAAGCCGTTATTCTTTTGCCTTTTCCTAAATGGGACAAAATTCTATAGTACGTTTATCTCAAAGGGAGTAATGTGCATTAAATACAATAAAAGAACAAAACAAGCAGTTCTGATGACAAGGGGCGAACATTCTCAATACAATTTTCAATAGTCTACACATGGAAAAATGCAACCATCTTTACCAAAAAACCAGAAAGTCTTAAATGAAACAGGAATATTCTCTTTAGTCCTAACCAAAAACTTTTTATGTCACTAAAGCTGGTAAGTTTGTTTCAATAGGAGATATATATTTTTTTTGGGGGGGGGGTCTTTTTGAGACAGGGTCTCCCTGTAGCCCCAGCTGTCCTGGAACTATGTAGACCAGGCTGGCCTTGAACTCACAAAGATCTGCCTGCTTCTGCCTCCCGAGTGCTAGGATTAAAGGCATGCGCCACCACGCCAGGCTGGAGATAGATATTTTTAACTCTGTCTACTTACAAATGGTTTTATCATACCTTTTCATATTTTCTTTATTTCTAAAATGTTACGACCATTTATTGTTTCTGGCAGTACTTTAAAGGTGTCAGTTTAGAAATGATCATTATTACTAGATTCTAATAGCTATATTTATGTACTGTTTAATGAAGCATTTTAGAACATCTCACCATGTATCTAGTATAAGATTAATATATTTTATGCATCTAAAACTTTGATGTCAGAAAACATCTTAAATATGTTAATAATCATGATGTGCTTCCGAAGTCATTTACAAAGAATAAATCTGAAGCATGCTAATTTATAACAATGAGCATATACTATATAGTTTGGGGCACATAATATTGGCTAAAAGAATGATGTGCTAAATATACATATAACTGACACCTATAATAATATTTACATGAAAAGGCTATTCTTTTAGAAAGAAAAGGCAGTAACCTAGAACATTTAGCAGCTTTCTAAACTAACATGTTCACATATTACATGGAAGAAATAAAATGAACCCACTTACACATTGCCTGAAGTCAAAACATAGCACCATTAGAATCAAATCTGACAACAGGCATTTTTCAGCTTTACAAAAGCTTGCTTAGACAGTGTGACTTCTTGTTTCTAAAACAAAATACCCCTTTAAGAGAAATCTACATTTACTACTAAATAATAATGAAACTCCTCTTTAAAACAATAAACATACCCCAAAGGAGTCCCCTGCAGCCATCTTATCAGTTCACAGAAACAGAAACTGAAATGAAATTTGCATAGTCACTGTGGTTGGCTAATGAAAGCAGGGGCATGCATATAACCAATCAGGAAGTTAGAACTTGAGCAACCATAAGAGGAGAATTTTAAATCCTCCTGGCAACAGTCTAAATATAGAAACAATATGCTAGTAGGAATCCTAGAACAGATGTGAACCTAGGAGCAGAAACTACCAGCTGAAATACCTTATTTTCTTTGGAAAAAACAATGTCTTCCATTTTAACACCTAATTTTAAACTGACACCATTACTCATTAGGTGTCAACTGAAGAAAGATGAAGCTTAAACAAAAGAATTGGATTAGTGCCAAGTAATGTGCCATTGTTATCATTTTATTTGTATGTGTGAACGTCTGTGTGCATGTGTGTACACTCACATTAACGTTTTTTCCTTTTTCAGAATAAGGCACTTGAATCACATTTCTAATAAATTCTAGGCTCTCTAAAACCTCTCAAAATCTGATTTTTCTGGTACTTTTGTGCAATTACTTGAGACTGTGATTCACTGATTTAAAACAAAACAAAAAAAACCCCAAATCTGCTTGGTATTAAAAACAGTTTAAATAACTCATGAAAGCAAATCTCTATGGTAAAGATTTGACTTATTCTTTTATTGGGAGGGTGGGGTGTTGAGACAGGGTCTCCCTATAGCTCCAGTCACCCTAGAACTCGCTATGTAGACCAGGGTCTCCTGTTTCACAAAGATCTACCTGCCTCTGCCTCCCAAGTGCTGGGACCACTCCACTCAGTCCCTCATTCATTTTTAAATACAAACTTCTAACAGAGTATAGTGTGTCTTATGCTCAACTAGGCATCACTAATAATTATGACCAACGTAAGTACTATCAATGAGGGGAAAAAACTGATCTTACTGTTGATGACTTGTAAAAGATAAACATTATATATGTTCTAATATATAATCTGTCCAAAATTACTTCTGACTTTTCAATTAGCTTATAGTTGGGTGGAGATGCTAATGTCAACAATATTTAAAATTTCTTGTTTTCCAGATAACAGAATGCATTTCATCACTTCCAGCCAAATGATGCTTAGTATGCATGTTTCTTTGTACATTGCAAATTTACCCAAGAGAATTCTAATTCCTTAAGGTAAAAAACAATTTGCAGTCTAACATGACAACTATGAAAAGAAGGTCATGAGGGCTAGGGATGTGGCTCAAGGTTTAGAGAGCTTACCCAGCGAGCATGATGAGGACCTAGGTTTGGTTCTTCAGCAAGGAAAAAAGAAGAGATGATGAAGAAAATTATAAGGCAGGAAGAAAATAGACAAAACAAGAAAAGAAAATTAAGACAAAACAAAAAGAAAATTGGAATACTTTAATTTCAAAAATTCAAATCACAGCCACTGAAATGAAAGGCTAGCTAGAGTCAGGCCATAATAAACAAGCACTTTTATTAAAGCACATGTTGTACGTGTTTGTTTTTGTGGTTACAGGGAGCAAACACAGACTCGTTTTAAACAGCAAAAGCTCTAGTAAACACAGGATAAAACTTAAATCCACCTAATAACACTTTAACCATTTAATAATGGCTAGATTTCAAAATAGAGCATTATCTAGCACATAATTCTTTATTTAAACAACTGGGTGTGGTGGTAAACATGTTTAGTCCCAGCATTCAGGAGGCAGAGGCAGGCAGATCTCTTTGAATCTGAGGCTTAACTGGTCTACACAGAGTTCCAGGACAGTCAGGGCTACATAGTGAAGAAAATGAGGAAATAAGGACCTATTTTTCTTAATGTTCATATTTATTTAGTGTATATCCAGAACATAACTGTATTTGTATTTGTTTTTAAACTATCTTGCCTAAGATCCAAGAATTTAAGCTTCAATTCCCAGCAATGGAGAAGTAATAAAAGACGATTAAAATAAAGTCTTAATCTTGTATATACATAATGAGCAAATGAGCTATTATCCTCCCTGCTAAAAAAGCAGTATGAGCTACAATTAATTATTTTCTCAATTACAGTCAAATTTTATTAAGACACTACCAATGGGAAAAATCCTTTGATAAATCCAGATAACCAAATACTACTTTACACACAAACCTTACTACTTCAGTTTTTAATTCAATTGTATTTAAAGCAGTTAGTCTCATTTTTTAATTTTTTTTACTTACATTGGTCAGTTTTACTTCAAGAAAACCAAGAAAGAGCATGGAGTCTAAAACACTGTTCAAGGCAGTTATGCAACACACATCAATTTGAATGTAGGGGAACTGAAATAACCAAGGTACCTTAAAACAGCACAACCACTAAAGTGCCCTGGAAAGGTTTAGACAGTTCCAGAAACTTCACTTTACATCACTAATGCATTCTCTCTTGCCCCTCTCTCTTCTACAAACTCACGGGCATTTAAAGTACCAGGTGAGAACCAGATGTTCTGGAGCTCTGCGTACAGAGATCTAGGAAACATTACCAAAGAAAGAACCATAATCCTCTTCCACATTCTTGGGAAACTGGAATGTCTCTGTATCATCGTTTTTCTCTTCCCTTACTTCTGGTTACCCTTCCTTTTAAGTCTACTAAAATCTTTTTACCATAACTTTTCTAGCCAATTCTATCTGTAAATCCACATCTTTTTTCAGTTAGACCTTTCCAAAACAGTTACATTTTTATATAGTAAGATCGCTAGTGGACATGCAACAAAGAAAAAAAATTTACATTCCCATTCTAAAATTTTCTCAGCAAAAATGTGGAAGAATATAATCTACTTGCTATTGGCAAATGTTCCTAAAAAGCTTAGTTTAATAGGCTCAGCTGGTCAAAGCTGTAATGAGGTATGAGACCTTGTCTCAACAGAAAAAAAAACAAAAACAAAAATAGACTTTAGGGGGCTAGAGAGATGGCTCAGAGGTTAAGAAGACCAGAGTTCAGTTCCCAGCACCTACATGAGGCAGTTCACAGCCTGTGATTCCAGCTCCAAGGGATCTGATGCCCTCTTGTGGATTCTGTGGGTACCTACATGCACGTGGTACACACACACACACACACACTATTTTAAAAAGAAAAAAAGGCTTTAAATGTTTAAATATAGACACAAACTGCATATAGCCCTATCTTCCTGATAGTGTTAATGCACTCTGAAACTCATTAAAAAAAAAAAAAAAAACCTCAAACTCAAAGGAGGAGAAAAACAAGTATGCCTTTGTTTCTGATCACAATCTCAACTGCACCTATGCTCATAACCCTATTTATAATTCAGTTATGGCCAGAAGACTTCACAAGGAGTTGCTAAGCAACAGCAGCATGTTCAGTTTTGGCCTATTGGAAATCTGGCTCTCTGCCACATTAAAGGTTTTAACTGAGCCTAGAGCCTCCAGAATTGAAAAAAAAAAAAAGGGAAGAGGGAGGAGGAGGAGGAAGAGGAGGTGGTGGAGACAAAGGGAAGAGGAAAAGGAGACAGGGAATGGGGAGAAGGACTAGAGAAAGGACACAGTAATGGCTACAATGAGCCAGGCAGAATCAGGGCAGGTTCAAGGATGCACACTGCCAACCCAGGACCTTACATGGCTACTTCCAAACATACTTCTCAAAAGATTTTACCAGCTTTTCTGCGTTATGGTTCTGAAACTACTTTTCTGGTAAACAAACACAACATGATCAGCCATATCGTTGTTAAGAGCGCAACAGTAACTTCAATAAATACACTGTGCAAAGAACATCACTTGGAGAGAAAAGAGGACAGCAGTGCACAGGAGCTACCACTACATTACATCTTTAAGGACTGGAGAGAACCAACTACATTTTCCTCAGGTTTATCTCCAGATACCTTACTAACTACTAAAAGATGAGTAAACATTCATATACTGAACTACAATATTTTTAAATTTTGAAACAGTAATAACTTAAATTTAGGAAATTTACTAATCCAAAAGGGTTACAAACATTAGCTGTCATTTCTTAATAGAAATGGAGAAGGCACTAAGTCTTTCAATACTCATTCATTAAAAATTCAACACTGATAAAAATAAAACAGCAAAACAAAGATCATTCCTTAAGCAAACAAATGTTGTTTCCAGTCATGAACCTTCATACTTAGTAATAAAAGACCATATATATTTGAACTAGCCCAGAAACAATGTTATATTGTCATATTTAAAACTAGAAATTCTGACCAAATCTTAAGCTTATAAGAGCTCAAATAAGTATCTGACATTATAATAAAGAAAGCATCTAATTCAGAACCACAAAAAAGGCATCTGAAAACATTTATATTTTAAAATACATGAAATACTTTAGTCCCAGCATTCAGGAGGCAGAAGCAGGCAGGTGTCTGTGAGATTGAGGCCAACCTGGTCTACATAGCAAGTACCAGACCATCTGCAGCTACAGGGAGACCCTGTCTCAAAAAAGACCAAAAAAAAAAAAAAAAAAAAAAAAAAAAAAAAAAGT
Source organism: Nannospalax galili (assembly GCF_000622305.1). Taxonomy (NCBI): domain Eukaryota; kingdom Metazoa; phylum Chordata; class Mammalia; order Rodentia; family Spalacidae; genus Nannospalax; species Nannospalax galili. The sequence continues at coordinate 154,085 of NW_008329365.1, forward strand.
GTGTGTGTGTGTACACACATATATGTGAAATACTGGAGCTATGAAAGATATATGACACAATGCAGAAAAAAAATCAATTTGCCTGGGCAAAACCTATCAAAAGAAGTTCTAAATAAAACTTACATAACTTTTGTAGCATAACAAAAACTAAAGGTTAATGTGTGAAAGGAAAAAAAATGTTCAAAATAAGGGAAAATTTGAAGATCAACAATAAGAAGCTTCAGGACTGGAGAGGTGACTCAGCAGTTAAGAGCACTGGCTGCTCTTCCAGAGGACCCGGGTCCAGTTCCTAGCATCCACAAGGCAGCGGCTAAAAATCATCTGTAACTCCAGTTCTAGGGGATCTGACACCTCTTCTGACCTCTGTGGGCTTTGCATGACACTGGGTGCACTTACATACATGCATGCAAAAACACACATAAAATAAAAATAAATTTAAAAACAGGAAGTTGTCCTATCAAATACAACAGCTTACAACAAAATAATTACTATCACAGTTGTCAAAAAAATGCAAGAAATACTGTCCAAAAGATAAACAGGTTTTGAAGTGAATGGCTGAGAATGGGGCACAACAGCTGAGATGCAAGAATAGGATCAAACGGGTGATGTATAAAATAACGGAAAACGGAAAGGCAGTACAAACAAATAAATACTATTTTGAGAAATACCTGGAAAAAGGAATAGCTATTAGTACATAAAAAGTTCAAAAAATTCAAAAAAATAAAATATGAACAGTCAATTCAAATAAAAGACTTCAATTTTACTATTAGAAACTATGGTTGGCATTAAAGTATAGAAGTTCTGTCAAATACTATTAGAATTAACTGCCAGAACCATTTATAAGAGCAAACAGGCACTAGTTCTGACACACCAAAGCCATTCTGAGTGCTCTACCTCAGGATATTCCAAACTGTTTAAAAGGGGATGTAGTAGGATGCCTAGAGCGCCATGGTAAACAGAAAAGGAACAGAAAAAAACGTGATCACTAAGAAAATAGCTTTCAAAAATGCTGGCGCATGCACACTAAAGAACATTCAACAGCTTAAACAATGTGGTTGATCTCTTAGGCCAGGTGTGGTGGGGGTATGCCTTTGATCCCAGCACTCAAGAGGCAGAGATAAGTGGATCTGTGAGTTCAAGGCCAGCCTGGTCTACATAGTGAGTTCCAGGTCAGCTGGGGCTACAGGGAAACCCCAGCTCATTAAAAATGTGGCTGATCTCTTAAAGGTATGAAAAAAAGATCTCTGAGAAGTATTATGCTCAAACATGCATTACAGAACTCAGTAATTAATAAACCCTGGGGCCAGATAAACCTTTGTGGATACTGGCAGCACCCCTTTCTGGATAAGCTACCAGTCTAAGACATGCATCCTTTCCTTCCACGTGTATCCTCTTCTATAAAACATACTATAATGTCTGTTTGCACATAAGTACTTTGACATAAGAGGTCAATGTTTTCCTGTTGCTATGACATTACATTGTCAAACACACACACAAATTCTGAATATACTCATCCAAGTGATACTATAAAAATCTGGAAGAATAAATGCCACACATTAAAGTAGGTCATCTTTTTTTTTTTTTTTTTTTTTTTTTTTTTTTTTTTTTTGTGAGTCCCTGGTATGGCGCCAGATAGCCCTAAACAGGCTGGCCCAATCCACTAACCTCTGCCTCCTGAGTGCTAGGATTAAAGGTGTGTAACACCATACCAGCTAAAGCAACATGCTTGAAAAAGAGACAAGGGAATCTGTGTATGTGGACTTTCACTTAGACCTAGTATGCCAGTTGGAATTCATGTGAAAACAATTGGGAAGACAATTGGTATCGTTTGTATTGAACCAGCTAAACATATTCCACTTACTGTCTTCATGCTGGTACTAAGGGAGCCAAGAGTAGCATATTGACTAATGAGAAGAACACACACTGGCTAAGAGACAAGTAGACCACCATCTAAAGGACAAATTCCTAAGATATACCATTTACTGTTAATTACCACTTCCCCATCCCTTACAACCCTGTGAGTTGTCTGAAGATTGTGAGTAAAAGGGGACAGGTCATATACAAAAACCAGAAGAGTACAGGGGCTGGGGAGATGATAGTGAAACACTTCTCATGCAAAAGTGAGGACCGGGAATTTGAATCCTCAGTACCAGGTAGGACAAAGAAGGCACAACAGCATGAACCTATAACCCAGTGCTGGGGAGGTAAAGACAGGAGGTGCCTAGCATTCGCTGGCCAATCAGCTGAGTGAAATTAGTGAGCTTCAGCGAGCTTTGTGTTCAGTGAAAGATCATATCTCAAAAACTAAAGTAGAAAGTAATCATGGAAGATATCCAACATCAAACTCTTACACACACACACACACACACACACACACACACACAAATACTAACAATAAAAATAAATCTTAAAAGAAATACCAGGAAGTCAGTCTTAAATCTTAGCAAGTCAGAATGGGAGCTGGGTGAACACAGGTGAGCTGGCCAGGCTCATCAGCACCAGAATCTTTCTCATGATGCTTTACCATGGACAAGCATTAAGGCTACAGAGAGGTGAACAGAGGAGCAACCTTCTCACTGAAGGTTCTTACTGTTTTTTCAAGGGGGGGAACAAGACAAGAAAAACTGGAAGAGAAACAAAACAAGAAAAACATTCAGAGCTGAATAAACAAAAGTTTTCTAAAAATTAAGGCCTACTGAATATTTAAAGACTAAATGAAAACAAGCAAAATAAAACATTTTGATACTCAGACCTATCATGATATGATTTCAAAGAGCTAGTGAGGAAATGCTAATAACTTAAGAGTTTGAAAAATCATTTATGAAGAAATAACTGGGCTGAGTGTTATTAATCCCAGCACTCCGGAGGCAGAGGCAGGCAGATTTCTAAGTTTGCGGGCAGCCAGGGATACAGGGAGCCCCTTCTTCAAAAAAAAAAAAAAAAAAAAAAAAAAAAAAAAAAAAGCAAAAAGAATTGACATCAGGCTTGTCATCAGCAATACTAAATGCTAAAAGAAAACAACACTCCCAAGTTGAGAGGAAATGTTTTTTCCTAGAATTCTACTAAGAACCTAAAATATAAGTCAGCAAGGAGAGAGGAATAAGGGCACTCTTTCTAAGCAAAATCTGAAAAAAAAAATAGATCTTTGCTAAAATCATTACATCAAGATATATTATAGGTACAAAAATAGCAAAAATTTCTTAAGAAAATCAAGGGGCTGCAGAGATGGCTCAGCAGTTAAGAGCACTGACTGCTCTTGCAGAGGACCTGGGTTCGATTCCCAGCACCCACATGGCAGCTACGAACGGTCCTGAACTCCAGTTCCAGGGGAGATCAAAGCCCTCTTCTGACCTCTGTGGCACTGCACGACACAGGTGCACTCACATACATGCAGGCAATACACTCATACACATAAAATTAAAATAATAAAATATTAAGAAAAAAGAAAATTAATCAGAGGAAAAAACAACCCACCAGAAAACAAATTAACTCATGGACAAGCTGATTTATCATGTTTATCATATTTGAAATAAATATTCAAAACTAAAATTAGATCCCAGATAATTTCAACAGGAGAGTGGGAGGAATCTGGGCTTATGGACTGGAAAAGAAAATAAAGTAGCAGTACAGAAATAAGCTATCATCAGTTTAAAAAAAAAAATTTTAGCTGGATTTCAAGTTGATAATAAGACAAAAAATAGTATTGGGTAGATACTCCACCTGAGCTGTATCTTGTAACAGTACTATGAAAGAGCTGAAATTAGGAATGAAAATAATTATGTCCTAGGCAAATGATAACCCTGAAACAGAAGACTACACACATAAGAGCTCTGTATAGCATAGTCACTCCAAATCACAGAAAGCAAACCAGGCCTCAACAGTTCAGGAGAAAAACTCCACAAGCAAAGATGCACATACTGCTTCTAAAATCTACAGATGGAGGAAATAAAAGCAACAAAAATAATGAGTCTTCCAATTAACAGAATAGAATAGGAAAACACATAGAATTATATATATCCAATAGTCAAGATGGAAAATATTTTACAAATATTAATACTGACTGCACGTGGTGATAAGGAAATTTCATAAATTCAAAGATTAAAAAGATCACACATCATAATAAAATTTTATACATATATATACATGCAAGATCAAAGGAAAATTATCTCCTTTTAAATTTTTTTTTTTAATCTTGAATTAAGAAGGCAATACGTGAAAAAACAGCAGCAAAGCACTAACAGGACACAGACAGGAATTTTACTAAGCTATTCATATGGCCTCGTATGGCCTTGGTTGCACATATTATTAAAAAACATCAACTCACAAATACCAATAATGGTAGAAAGGTATAAGGCCAATGCCAGCAATTAGAATAAAAGCAGAAGCCATGAGTGAAAACTCAAGACACAGCCGGCAACCAATAACAACGCCAATACGAACAAAATGCGTGCAGCAAGCAAAATCCAGAGAAAGCATAAAGCAACAAAATTAGCAAAGAGACACAAATATAAGGAAATTTACTTGGCTCAAATATTCAAATAGGTTATCAGTAGAATAACAAAAAAGACTGAAGGATTTTAATTTATTATGAACTCAAAACTGTGGCCCGGCAAGATTTCTCAGGAGGTAAAGGTGCTTGCTGTCAAGTCGGAGTTCAATCCCCAGGACCCACACAGTGGAAGGAGAGAACTGACTCCTGAAAGCTGTCCTCTGACCTCCACGCATTACACCAGGGCACACACAACCTCCCAACAAATAAATGTTATTCTAAAATTTTTAAAATAAACTCAAAATCTTCAACAGCACAAGATGGCTGCCAAAAATGTCAGTACACAGTTAACAGCAGAATGAGGTCTACAGTCACAGAGAAGGGAGGGCATTTTTAGGGTAGTACTTTGTCTGAACATCACAGAGACTGTCTTTTAATACCAAAGAATAAATACAAGGATGACCACCTAAAGAATGACCTACAACAAAGTTATGAAGAATGGTTGCGGAAAAATAAGGGCTATTTATTTTAGAAAATAGGAGGGCCCTTCAGTGGCTTCAGGCACATACACAGACACAGAGTAGGCAGCTTTGAAGGGATAATGCAAAAGGCAACTTTGTCTAAAAGAACAAAAAAAAATTAGAAAAAGTCACCTGGACTGCTGAAAAGAATGTATATTCCACAGCTGTTGGATGAAATATGCTATAAACATTTATTAAATCTACTTATTCTATGTAGTAATTTAAAAAAAAAAAGTTAAAACCTCATTCAATTTTATGTCTTATAAGGGTTATACTGAGTTCAATATTGTATAACTGTATTAATTTAACTGTGAACCTCAAAATTTACAGCTAATTTTGAAAGAGAAGCATCTTTGCTCTGGAAATTGTTATTGAATATGTTAATGCTGTAATGAAATGCTTCTAATCATGTGGTTATTAAATAATTTAAAAAAAAAAAAAGAACAAAAAAAAGTTAATTTTTAACATGTCCAGTAACAACACACAAAAGCTAGGACTGCTGTATAATCATGCTGGCCATTAAAAATGCTGAAGCAGAAACAAGAGGATCAGCTATAAGGAAAGTGAGCAGTGGATTCCTGCACAGCACAAGGTTACAGCCACTCACCCACAGTTCCCTTCATTTCAAAGATTGTGTGGTTCTACACTGTGTGCTAAATAATTTTATTGCCTAAGAAGAACAAAGAACTAAAAACACTGGCTTGGTTCCATTTTTTGATTCAGGGTCTCATCCCATAGCCCAGGCTGGATTGGAACACGCAGTTCCTGCCTCAGTCTCCGAGGTGCTGGTGCTACAGGCCTGAGCCACCCTCAGCTTCAACAGTCTGGAGATAGACACTTAATCTGACTCTTATGATCTGCCTATACATAATACTCCTGGTCCCAGCCCCTAGCTGCTCTTTGCTATGACTCCCAACTTTGTAATAGCATTCAATAAATTCCTCACTTTGAGTTCAATAACACCCTTCTTTTTCTATATATAAGTATCTTCCCACTCAACATTTTCCAAAACAACCTAATGGCTCAAACTGAGTGAAAACATTTCCTAAAGTTTCAGATATATCTGTCCTCCATACCAATAAAGTAAAATCTTCTTCCCATTTAATCCAGAATTAAATTGGTTTCTATTATCACAGTGAAACTGTTTACTGAGTTAAAACACACAAAAACATAAATTTCTATAAAGACTATATTAAAACAAATTTTTAAAAAGGGCAAAACTGTCAAGAAGGCAACAGTTAACTGCTGATGCCCCTGAAACGTGCCTGTATTCTACCCCAGTTAGCTTGTAGCTTTCAAATATACAACCATATAGTAATAAATGACCAGCTCCTTTCAGAGGCTGGAGAACTGAAGACCCATCACAGACTCATACCGTAAGGCTGCACAAGGTCTTCTGCTGGCCTTCCAGAGGGACAGAGCAGAGAAGCACCTCAACGAACACTTGGCTTCACTTTTCCAAGCCAGTTCCATGGCTACTTTTCAATTTATCCAAACTCATACCCATTCCCAAAATGGTTGTAGTGGCTGAGTGTACTGGCACATGCCTTAGTCCCAGCACTAAGCAAGCAGAGGCAGGCAGATCTCTGTGAGATCTCTGTGAGGCTAGCCTGGTCTGCATAATGAGCTCCAGGCCAGCTGGGGCTACAGAAAGATCCTGTCTCAATCCCCCTCATGCCCCAACAACAACAAAAAGGACGGTATCAGTAATATACTTCATCTCTGGCCACAATGACAGTAATAAATATATGTGCATCTCTTCATAAACATATACCTTCCTCTGTTTACACTAACGGTATATAGCCTTTATTATATAGTGGAATATTTCTGGAGGATTTTTTTAGTTTTTTTGAGACAAGGTCTCACTATGTGGCCCTGGCTGGCCTGGAATTCTCTATGTAGGCCAGGCTAGCCTCAGAATCACAGAAATCCACCTGCCTCTGCTTCCTGAGTGCTGGGATTAAAGGTGTGTGACAACACGCCTAGCTCTAGCTTTTTTTTTTTTTAATATTTATTACTTTTATTTTATGTACACGAGTGTATTACCTACATGTATGTAAGTGCACCTGTGCTGTGCAATGCCCACAGAGGTCAGAAGAGGGCATCAAATTCCCCTGAAACTGGAGTTATGGACCATTGTTAGCTGCCATGTTGGTGCTGGTGATCAAACCCATGTCCTCTGCAAGAATAGCCAGTGCTCTTAACCACTGAGCCATCTCACCAGCCCCGAGATATTTTTATTACAATGGGATATAGTTCCCCAGTATACAGTATTTTAGGTTCACGCAGCATAACAAACGCCAGTGTACTATGTTCGACCAGCTAATAAAGTATTAGGTGCAATGGAGTTTCTAATTTATAAATTCATTTTAGTTTTAGACTCTCAAATTCACCACCTTGTTAAAACTGTGATAAATTTAATATGGAAATGCAATGGCTACAAGAATGAAAAACTTGACCTTGTTATCTCTCTGTTGTGTGTCAATGAGTCAAACAAAGCATGCACAGTCTGATCTGTAATGGTAAACTCTGCATTAAATTCACATTAAAACTTTACAGATAAGTAAGGTTACAAAATGTCATCTCTCTGCCTGTACCAGTTGGTGTAACTGAGAATACAGTAACAGGTTATAATGAAAAAAATTCTAAACCTGACTTACATGCAACATGAACATATTACACACATGAGTAACTGTCATATGAAACCCACTGTGAGTTCACTTGAATTCAAATAAGAAATTTTGCAAAAATGAAAATGACATCTTTTTAAAAGACCAAATCCATACATGGCACTCAAAACATCTCAATATTAACATTAACAATCTACTAATCCTGTTATCACTAGAACTAAAAACAAATAACTGCCTAAAGGCATAGAGACAGATAATACCACCTAGGGGTAGGTAGGAAGCTATCACAGAAAAAGGACCTGAATCTCTTACCTGAGGGTAGCTTGATACTGTAAGAACGACTTCCTCTTCTTTAAACCATTTGGTTCATTTGTACAAACATTAAAAACTAACGAAGACTTCTAGAGGTCAGCCATCTTGAGTTTAAATTTGTTTGATTCATATTCGTGGGGAAAAAAATCCAGGAATACAGTACAGTAGTTGGCTACATATTAAAATTTCTTTTAGTGATTCATATCTGCTGTGTAGTTTGTGCAGCAAATATCTGTTCCACAAAGTCAAAAAACATCAATGTATCAATGAAGCTCACAGAACACACATTCATCTTCAAAATGACTGTTTCAAGTGGTAATGCCTAGAATCCAAATTCTTTGTACTGCTTTCTATGCTGTCAACTATTGGTTCTGCAGCAACTGTATGCAATTACGTACCTCCCACGTTACCCAATAGAATCTGTGGGCATAATCTCTTAAGCGCAGAACTACAAGTTTACAAAGCTCACAGGGGCTCTCTGGTCCATATATTCACTGTCGCTTGGGAGGTCTCACTGCTCCTCTATTGCTTCAACTCTGCTCTCTCGTTCAGTCAGTTCAGGAGGCCGAATCCTGGTGCATTCCAAAGAGAAAGTCCATGACGCGTATTATTTGCTACCACAGCGCAGCCAGACTGCAGTTCCAACTAGCTGGCGCCAGGAAGAACAATTTACATAAAGCAGTCCTCATTTCCAGACCAAACTGAAGGAGAGTACTGCTTGAAAAAACCTTCCCCATTGGTTCTCCAAGTCACTGGCAGGTTCTAGAAGATGCCCAGCTATCTATTTACCCAAATAAAACAAATCCCAGTAATAAAAGAACTAATTCTTATGTAACTGAAATTCCACCTCTGACATATGAAAAATAATCCTTAGCTTACTTGTTTCATAGACTAAAGAGTACATAAAACTTATTTTTACAATCATTAAAAGTATATATCATAACTCATACTATCTAAAAGCTATCCTTGCTCTAATCTTAACTATTTTTCAAGTAAACAGTAAATTTCATTAAGCAGATTTGCTCTTAGAAATGAATTACTTGATGGTTCAACCTCATAACACAACCATATCATAGCCAGGTATCATTTTATGATGGTTAAGTGATTCAACATTTTTCCTGATGCTAATATTACTAAAACATGTTCTTACTATCAAAACCCAGACATCTGAATTACAAATGTCCTCAGAAGATGGCATTTTGTCTGTGCCGCATTCTGGTCAAAACGAGTACACTGGCCTGATTCCCATTGTCTAGATTCTAATGGGGAAGGATGGACTCACTCACCTATGGATGTGGGCATCTTTGTTTAAACTGGTCTTAGCTACTTTGTAATCTACTAATGCTCAATTCTGTATCTCATTTTTTCTACTTACTTTGTCAAAAGTAATATCAAACTATACTCAAATCCAGAAATAATAAAGCAAAAAAGTACTTAAAAATGCTAACTAGGGATTAATCAAAAATGTGTTCTTTATTTTTTAATTTTATTTTTAATTACTAAGTTATCCTTTATATAGCAATGAGTTTCTAAATATAAATAATAAAGTTACTGCTATAAATAGCAAATGGTAGACCTCTCACAAGCAGATAGTTGTAAATGTTACCTAGGATTGATAATCAGTGATAGGGAATAATACATTTTCTCAGACAACTATAGTCAAGACAACTGTCCTCTCAAGATCTGAGCCAACAGATGAAGTGACAGAGACAAACATAACACGAGGCAATTTCAGCATTAACCACAGAGTTAATACTGAGTGGGAGAAAAGGTCTTTATACCAAGAGCCTGCTAAGTACCACATAGTCATGATGAAGCTCAAGAGGAGGAAAAAGGACTTCAAAATTACCCAGTTATATTCTTTCCCAACATTTCTTTTATCGACATTTGAGCCCAGGCTGACCTTAAACTCTTGATCCTCCTGCCTTACCTTTCCAAAGGCAGGTGAGGACCACAGGTGTGTGCCACAATACCTGACTCCCACTTCTAACATTTTCAGATGTCTCCTCTCTCTTTGTACTTAGGTATGCATCCAATTTTGAGTAAAGTATTTGAAAATCAAAGGTCTGAAGTCATTTGGTCCAACATAAAATAAAATGTAAGTAATAAACATTTAAATATTATTTTTAAAATCAAATAAGTTCATTACCCGAAGTGAATTAATCAAAAGCAGCTCAAAATTCCTGCTTACTGAAAGTGCCAAAACTAGAAAGCTAGTGATTTAACTCATAGCTTCTTGAGCTAATAGAAGGCTGACATTTCCAATCTACCAATAGATGAATATTTTTGTAAAATACCATGAAAATGAATTACCTGAGAAGTGAAAGACACTAAAATAAGCCTAAATTACTTTGTATTCCATTGGCAAAAATTAGTGTATCAAATTGATACTGAAATTTCTAGACACTCTTGCTTTCAGCTTTTAGGCCATGGAAGACCAGGAACAAACAGTTCTTGAACTGACACAGACCACTCTTAGTGGCATCCAGAGTCACTGGATAACTATTCTACACCAGCACCCAGCACTCACAATTCATCAGTACTAGTACTTTTGCCTGTCTTCCCATTCCTCCCAAAAATATAAAAACCCCATTATAGTCAGAGATATTACATGCCAACCATCAAAACAGTACCTGACAATAAGCACATAACAAATATTTGTTAAACTCAGTAAGTCATCTGCTCAATTCACAATCCACTCGTTCTTACTCTCCCATGCTGCCTTAACACAAGTAGTTTTCTTGTTCTGTCCTTTTTAGCTCTTTAAGGCCTTTTTTTTAAAGACAGGTTCTCATATAACCCACTGGCCTGGTTTAGCTTTATTATGTAGCTGAGGATAACCTTGAACTTCTGATCCTTCTGACTCCTCACAAAGGCTGGAAATACCGGCAAGTGTCACCTTTCTGGGCTTCCAGAATCTTCTTTCAAATCTGGCATAGTCAAGAATTAATAAATTAGGGATTAAGAGCACTGGCTGTTCTTGCAGAAGACCCAGGTTCGAATTCCAACACCCACATGGTTAACAACCATAACTCCAGTTCCAGGGCATCTGATGCCCTCTTCTGTCCTCCTTGGGCACTGGATGACATGGATGTACTTACACACATGCAGCATAACATTCATACACATAAAATAAAAATAAATGAAAGGAGTAAGTCAGGCTCTTAACAACCCCTCTCCCTTAAAGATGCTTTTCAAGTACCCAGTAGCCAAGATTTCTCCCCAAATCCATTCTTTCTGAAATGACTAAAAGGAAAAAACAGAAAAAAAAATCTGTGCTAAAAGGAACCTCATGAGGAAAATGCAGTATTTAACATCATACATATTCAGCACCATACACTGCATTAGGTACTATATGTTTAAGTCCCAGTATCAGGCTGGAGAGATGATTCAGTGGTTAAGAGCACTGGCTACTCTTACAGAAGACCAGGGACTGGTTCCCAGAACCCACATGGCAGATAAAAACTGTCTAACTCAGGGCTGGAGAGATGGCTCAGCGGTTAAGAACACTGACTGTTCTTACAGAAGACCTGGGTTCTAATCCCAACACCCACATGGCAACTAACAACTGTCGGTAACTCCAGTACCAGGGGATCTGACAGCCTCTTCTGACCTCCGCGGGCATTGCATGACATAGGTGCACTTACCTACATGCAGGCAATACATACATATACATAAAAAATAAAATAAATAATTTTTTTTTAAAAACTGTCTAACTCCAGTTCCAGGAGATCCAGCAACCTCTTCCAGCTTCCAAGGAAACTGCACACACATGGTGCACTTAACACATGTCCAGGCAAAACAATCATACATATAAAAATAAAATCTTTAAATAAATCCCAGTATCAACTCTGTATGAAATATACCCACTTTAAAAATAAGACAAACTGGAAGCTGGGGAGATGGCTCAATGTGTAAAGTATCTACTACATGTGGGCCTGAGTTTGCTCTCCAGAACCAACATAAAAAAGCCACGTGTGGCAACCTTTCTCATTTCTAACTCCACAGCTGGGGCAGGGAGGGGACAGGCAGATCCCTGGAGTCGATGGTCCAGTCAACCCATCTACAACATCAAGTTCCAGGGCAGTGAAGGACCCTGTCTCAAAAAGTAAGGTGGAGAAGCAAAAGACATCCCAGTGTCAACTTCTAGCTTCCACAAACATTCTCATGGGAGAGTGCACCCACACACATGTACACACATGTATCCACTACACATACAAAATAACAATAATGATAATAAGACAAATGGAGGTCCTGAAAACAAATAACTTGCTTTGTCCCATAAAATTAATACCTAAGACTTAAGCATTTAAGCCTTTGAACATTAAGTGCCATATGTAGATTCCTGATACAACCTCTAAGAACGGAGTTGAAGAACAGGAATTCATCTCAACTTAGTCTACCTGCAAAGCTGGTGTTCTTCCTTGTTGATTTTATTTATTTATTTTTTGAGACAAAAGTCTTGCTAAGTTTCCAAAGCTGGCCTTGAACTTAGGCTCCTCCTGCCTCAGCCTCCAAGGAGCTAGCATGTGTTCTTCAGTCACCTCTCTTTAGATCAAGAATGAAACATATTAAATCATTCATGGAAAACTGTACAATAAATAGCAATAGCAGAAATTCCTTTCCCAGCATCTATATTACCAATTCCCGCTACAAATACCAGGGTATTCTACAGCCAACAAAGGAAAAGCAGCCCTCAGGGAAGCATGAGAAATACAATGGGCCAGGGGAATCTGTGTTTCCTATACAAGTCAGCCACTTTTTTGATTTCTGCTGAAGTTTTACTTTTGGCTTAGAATCCACTTCCAAATAGAAATAACATTTTTCTTGGAGTTACTAAGGAATATAATAATATACTATGGCATAATAGTATATTATATAATAATACAATAATACATCATACTATATAAACAATGTTAAGAAGCTGCTAGGCATGGCAGCATATGCCTGGAATCCCAGCACTCAGTAGGCTGAGGCAGGAAGATCACTTTGAAGGAGTCTGAGGCTAGCCTGGGTCGCACGGCAACACCCTATCTCAAAGAGAAAAACAAGCTGGGCTGGCTGGCACTCCAGAAAATTTGGAATTCAAATTTCAGACCATGGTTATAAACTACCATGTTTCATGCAACATCAAAGCAATTTTCACAACTGACATGGTGAATGTTTAACTAATAAATGTAAACATAAAAATTTTAGAAAATAAGTGTATAATGGCTCCCAATATTATTTAGGTAAGAAAAATTTTTATCAGGAAATATTTTCAGTTAAGAACTATTTAATCCCATAATCCCAGCTCTCTGGAGGCATAGCAGGCAATCTCTGTGAGTTCAAGGCCAACCTGGCCTATTATAAAGAGTTCCAAGCCAGTCAAGGAAACACAGTGAGACCCAGTCTCAGAAAAATAGGGGGTGGGGGAAGTGGAGGGAGAGAGAGGGGAGAGAGGGAAGGGAGGAAGGGAGGGAGAGAAGGAGGAAGGAAGGAAGGAAGGAAGGAAGGAAGGAAGGGGAAGGAAGGAAGGAAATTTTTCTATTAGAAAACTCAATGGTGCATGCCTGTAGTCCCAGCATTTGGGAGGCAGGCAGATCTCTGTGAGTTCAAGGCCAGCCTGGTCTACATAGTGAGTTCTAGGACAGCTGGGGCTACAGGGAGGCCCTGTCTCAAAAAGACAAAAAAAAAAAGGAAAACTCAAGTATCAAAATTCTTGGCTCAATCAACTTGGGCGAAAATCTTTTAGTGAATGTACTTTATTTACCTGTTCATCAAATTTCACATCTGGAATATAATCTAATTTTTTTTCTTATTCTGTATCACTATTAAGAACATCAGGTTGGCGGGCAATGATGTCTTTTACACAGTGATAATATTTACAGAAGAAAACAGATTATCACAATAAAAGACTCCCAGGTCCTTTTATGTGTCTAATGAGAACTTTAGTTTCCTCACTTTGAATCAATTGCTACTTTAGGCTGATGTCAGTAAATCGTCCGTATTAGCCACCATAGTACTCTAACATTAAAGAATCAGGACAAAAGCTATCAAAGGTGCCATATCTTCTAAAGAATAAACTTACTGCACACATGTTAGAAATTTCCTACCAGTTAAAGTAGGCTATATTTTATTTATGCTTTTTTTTCCTTTTGCATTAGAAACTGTGTTTTAGATATTTAAGGCTGTCAACACTCCATTAATTAACTACAAAACTGATTTAAAAGGAACTGCCTAGCAGGCCCAGGGGCATAATAAGAATCGGTGAAGAAAATCAAACGTGAGCCAGAGTCAGCCATATCTGAGAGACTGTATCTACTCAGCATAGGTTATTTAGCAGAAAAACAGGCCTACCACTGCCCAATCTAACATTTTTCAAGAGGCCAATTCCTAGATTTTCATGTGAAATTTGATGACTTTAAATGTTAATGACTAGAGAGATGGGTAGTGGTTAAAGATAAAAATGAAGTCTGGCAGCTCTCAGCATGTGGCCACTGAGCCAACTGCTACCAGTGAAGGTTCTCATTTATACCTGAGACACAGAGAACACCAGGCCCGGAATTCAAGCCCAAATCAAGTCATCTCTTTGGGGAAACTATTTTTCTCACAGTATATTTGGAACAGTCAGACTAGAACTGAAACATTTATCCTACACTTCCAATTCTGCAATGACTGCATTCCTGACAGGATTTACTTATGAATACATCCATCATTACCCACGGAGAGCAGGACACCACTTCATGTAGCAGAGTAGGACCAAGAAGTAAGTACATGAATGAATACATGACATCATGAAGTAGATTCACTGATAAGTTCTTGTGTCTGATCAAGAATTACAAGAGAAGTTCCCCATTCTTTCCCAAGATTCTTTGATCTGGTCACATATGATAAGGTATATGACACATGAGACGCAATAAACTGAAAAAAATCAAATATTATTGAGAAAATGAGAACACCTAATACTCTCCAAGTATTTCCTGGTGTCGTTCAGAAGCACCATATAAACTGGTTCTCTGTAGGTCTGCCACACAGGACTGTTTGCCACCCAGCACTGTCCCCTCCATTTTACAGCTAAGTAAACAAGAACCCAAACCAGCAAATGGAGTGCAGTGGTTAGCATCAGAGAAAGGTGGCCAAAATAGGTTTCAGATTCTGCTTTGGACTCCGAGTCAATGAACTTCCCTCCACTCAACATTTCCCTTTGAGACTATGCTGATTAAATAGCTTATGAAAAAGTGTAAATAGGGAGAAAAAAAAAAAAAAAAAAGAGAGAGAGACAGTGCGTGGCCTCGATTCTTCAGCTCCCAAAATATACCATGCCCTTAGTTATCCAGCATAATGGCTAACCTGTAACTGAGCACAGACATTTGAAAACTGCTACCGACCCAAAAGTAATAATCCCAATGGTCTACCTTATGCTTATAGATGCAAAAATTTAACATGGCAATGAAAAATTCAGCAATAATAGCCTAAAGTAACCAGAGTTTAGTGTTTCCCCATGTACAAGTGATAATCTTACTAAGTACAAGTTTACAGTCAGCAACAGGAGGTTAAAAAAAAAGTGGACCACTAAAATTTCTCTATGGTCCCACTGAATAGCCACATAAATTGCTCAATAATTTCAACCTCAGCAGGTCTCTCCAGCATTAAAAATACCAGACCAAGTAGCTGTCTTTAATTATTTAATTTTTCAAATATGCATACCTTAAATACTAACACAGTAATATTCCCTCCATCCCTTCCACCAAGACAGTGAACTGTTCCCACATGAGAATGAAAGTGATTAAGTCTATAGCACACTCACTTTACTATGTCCTATCCAGGGCATGACCTTATAGAAAGAACAAACACAATCTCTCACACACAGTAATTTTTTCTTTTCCTCTTTTTGAGGCAAATGACTGGATGCTTTACATAAACTGTCAAATTATGATGATTTACAATGTTACTTAAGATTAAATTATGAAAAATAATT
>NW_008329365.1:170035-195809 GCF_000622305.1 Nannospalax galili
ATACAAATTTTGACAAGGCAGTAATTTTAAGTTAATAAATCTTATAAACGTAGATCTTATGCTCTACTCTAGACTTTTATTGAAAAATCAAAAAAGAACATAAAATAGATATATTTTTAGGATAAATTTCAAACATTATCCCATAGTCCCTTAGAGGCTGAATTCTACAAACAAGCAAACTAGCTCTAGAAAGTTGTAACAGTCATACATGATGTCATTTCGAAGTTTTGTTCAACATAACAGCTTTCATTTTCTTAAATATGACAAATGTTATAAAATATACTATAAAATAAATACACAACAATAAAATGCCATGCATACCCATTTTTTAAATATGTTTGGATCTTCCATCTAAGAATTTAATTTGCAAAAAGTTGCTACCTTAAAAGTTGCTCTACAGACAGGAGTGGTGGTGCTCATCTGTAACCCCAACACCTGGGAGGCTGAAGCAGGAGGGTTGCAAGTTCAAGACCAGTCTGTGCTACATGAGACCCTGTTTTTAAAAAATAAAAGGAGGAAAAAGAAAAACCGAAAGAGGAGAAAAGTATAAAAATAAAATATAAAAATTCCTCTACTCAGTTCAGAACTTACTGTTCTTGATCATATTTTTCAGGAATATATTTGTGATACTCCATTGACAAATTTACAGAAATATACCATATCATTTAGGAAATAATTTAATAACTACTACAAATTAAGCACTACAATTTAACTGTCCTATCTAAATTATGTGCATGGAATTTCATTCACCCTTATTGGAAGGTTATGGTATCACATGCCTGTAATTCCACACTTGGAAGATAAAGGTTGGCAGACCAGGAGTCCAAGACAAGCTTCAACTTCTTAGCAAATTGGAGGCCAGCCTGAGCCATACTGAGACCCTGTCTCAAAAATAAAGAAAAAAAAAAAAAAACTATCATTCTCACCACTTGCTGGGTAACCATGAAATTGCAGATTACAGTAGCTCAATAAACATTTCTACTTTATAACAATGCTTTTTAAAAAACCTTTTGAAAGTTATAAAATCAAATTTACAAAACCTTTCAATCATGAGTTTTAAATAACCATAATAATGTCATTTAGTTAACTAAAAGTTAACTCTAATTATTAGCATCAGAATGCATTAGATTAAAAAACAAAACAAAAAGATATGGAGGTCTAAATGTTAAATTATTCTTTAAAATCTGAATCAAAAAGACAATTTGAGCAAAAAGTAATTTTTAGGAAAAATTGAAACACTATACAAAATGTAAAAGAGTTGGATACCAAGAAAAGACAGCATGATGCGAAAGAATTGAAGCCCATAATACCAAAAAAGGAAAAAAAAAAAAAAGACAATGTTAAAAAATGTTTTCTATGACTTATATAATTATTCTTCTTAGAAAGCTACCAAACAATACCTCATTTTAAAAAGCAGAAAATCAAATTCTTTCCACAAAACAAGTATTTATGGCTTCTTCAAAAAAAAAACTAATTAATATATTGTTTGAATTTCTACAAATATCCAATGAACCAAATATCCAACACAAAAGGAGTATTAAGTTAGTCTAGTCGGAGACCAGAAAAACACTGCTGTGGTGATCAAATGTATGGACTCACAGAACAAAATGGTGAGATATCAAAGGAATTTCACCTTTGACCTCATCATCCTGCGCACTGCCTCTGTAATACAGGTTACAGGTCTTAGTAAACATTTCAACTTTTTCATAGACAAGTTCACTTTCCTATATAAACCTGGTTAAATTCAAATGTTTTCTAACTGTACTGTTTGAAGAGAAAAAGAGTCCTGGTCTTACCTCTGTCCTGATGCATGTGACAAGCCTCTTCACTGGCATACTTGCTGCCTAAGCAGCTACAAAGATTGGGTCAGCAGCCATTTTGAGACAGCTGCACAGTCTCAGTTGCACAAAGTGTAATTAAGATGGCTGCAACGTGCAGTCAAGAACTCACACAGTGAACACTCAGCCATGTATCAAAGAAAGCCCCGCCCACTTTGTCAGCCTGCAGGAAACTGAACACTGATAGCTAATGCATATACTGCAACAAACAATGCAGCTACTTAGGACACAGAAAAAGAAAACAGAAGGCAGCAAGCCAGTTTTGCAACAAAATGCCTGTGAATCCCGACTTGCAATACAGACTCTGAGCACATCCCGATCCCAAACAACTTGAAGTCCATGCCACATATTAGCAGTAACAGAGATAGAGCCAAATCACACAGAGCAAACATCAGGGAATTCGCCTGAAAGAAAGCCTCCATTTCAGTCCAGAAAAAAAGGGGAGGAAAAAAAGACCAGCCCGCTCCAGGCCCTTTATTTCCTTTTTACTTCTTTTTACTTTTAATGTTATATTTTCATCACAAAGAATTTCAAATTCCTTATATTCATTTGATCAAGTTAATTTAAACTTATAAAAAGCTAATCTATAAAGATTTCCCCAGAGTCAAAGCTTTGAAGTGATCAATCTAGCAGTTTGAAATCGGATTTTTTAATCTTGGTAGTCTTAAAACAAAGATGGCAACAAAGCATATTGTTGACACATTTTTCATTTTTCTTCTCTTTGTAGTCCAGATGTCACAAATACATCCCCAGGTGAGTGTTTAGTCCAGGGCAAATTACATGTCTGCCCTGCCACAGACCTTCTAACATTGCAATACTAGTGAAAAAGTATATAATACAGACACTCTGGAAAGAAAAAAGAGGGAGGATAGAAGGGCAGTAACCCAGTCTGAGAGTGGTGTATTACAGGACACATCTGAGAACATTCCCAGCAAACTTGGCTTGGCAGTAACAGCCAACAAAAAAAATGCCAAAGGCACAAGAAAGGATGTATTTTGTTTCCCTGTTCCCATGAGCTCTGGACTCCCCATCCTCACTCTTCTCTGGTACACTGTGCTCTGTCCTGGTGATCCTGGGTTGCATCTATCAGTTACTAAATGTAGGTATTTACTGCAACTTTTCAAAGGTGTAAGAGAGGTGATAGGAATGCAGGTAGGAGACTGGATTCATGAGATGCTGAGCACATGGAGCTCACACCTCACTATTTCTGTATACATCTGAAATAGTCCATAAAATTTTTAATTATTCAACCTTGTAAGGTCTTTATTCAATTTTCCAGAGACAAAATAGATAATATACGTAAAAAGTGCATACTGACTACAATAGCCAAAGTTATACTGGATTCAAAGCCATATTAAATTACAGTATGGGGATCAAGCCCAGGGCCCAGGGTGTGCTAGGAAAGTGCTGACAACCACTGAGGTGTAACACCAACCCTTGCTTTTAATTTTTTTGAGAGAACATCTTGATATGTAACCCAAGCTGACACTGACCTCCCTGTGTAGCCCAGGCTGTCCTCACACTTGAAAACACAAAAATAAATAAATAAAGAAAGAAAGAAAGAAAGAAAGAAAGAAAGATAGATAGATAGAAAGAAAGAAAGAAAGATCAGTGTTCTTAACCTCTGAGCCATCTCTCCAGCTCTCAGATAACTTTGGGGGGGGGGCTTTTTGAGACAGGATCTCCCTGTAGCCCCAGCTGGCCTGGAACTCACTATGTAGACCAGGCTGGCCTCAAACTTACAGAGATCCACCTGCCTCAGCCTCCCAAGTGCTGCGATCAAAGGCGTGCACCTGGCTTTAAATAATGCAATTTTTTAAAAAAAGATCTTTAATTCCCATGTCCATTGCCCTTACACATTCATTGCTTCTATCTGTAAATAAGAACAGAAACTACCTTAATTTTCTTCCATTTGAACTCCACTTTCCATTCAATGTATGAAACTATTTTCTCAATAGATCATAAGTTGAAATTAATTCTCAATAGTTTCTGCCACAAAAAAAAATCTCAGAAATTCTACATCTTTAATACCTTTACTTTCAGGGTCTCTACTCTTATTTTCTAGGAAGATGTCAAATAAATTTTAAGTTTTATGCTAAAAGACTGTAGTTTGGAATCCAACATGGTAAAAAACATCTTTTGTAAAGCACTTTCCGGTTTTTAGTGTTTTTCCAGGCACTACACAGCAACTACTGTTTGTATAGAATAACTGACCTCTGAAGCATCTATAAGTGAATGATGTGCTTTCCAGTTTAAATTTTTATTTTATTTATGTGAGGAGGTACGCACAATGCCACTCCATATGTGGAGCTTGGGGGGCAACTTCTAGAGTCATTTCTCCCCTTTCACAGTGGGTTCTGGGGACAGAACTCTGTTCAGGCTTCTGTAGCACCTTGAACCATCTCCCAGGTCCTATTTGTTTTGTAATTAGAATATGAATAGATTTCATTATGGAATTTTCACACGACTTAATTGTTTTAAAATTCTACTAATATTTAAGTTCAATATCGCTTGACTAAATGTCACAACTTATTTTCAAAGAAATTTTAAATAAGCCAAACGTGGTGGCATGCTCCCTTAATTTCAGTACTCAGGATACAGGAGCAAGTGGATCTCTGTGAGACTGAGGCCAGCCTGATCTGCTGGGGGTATAGGGAGACCCTGTCTCAAAAAAACAACAACCGAAAAAAAAACAAACATGAAATTTTAAATAATAGGAATTGGAGAGATGGCTCAGTAGTTAAAAGTATTGGCAGATCTTCCAGAGGACCCACGTTTGGTTCCCAGGACCCACCTGGTGGCTAACTTAACTCCAGTTCCTTAACTCCACTTCCAGGGAATCCAATGCCCCCTTACGACCTCCGTGGCATGGCATGCACACAAAACACAAGAATAAAAATGAATAAATTTTTTAAAAAATTTAAAGAACACTTACTGTTCTTACAGAGGACCTTTTTTCAGTTCCTAGCACCCATGTGTACATAACATGGAACCACACACATACTCATAATCAAAATCTTTTTTTAAAAAGAAATTTTAGATAAGATCATTTGAAATGAGCCCCATCATCATTTATCCATAAAAATGAGTAAATAGCTCCATGACTACCTCATGTTTTACCTCTTCCTTAAAAACTAGCAGTGTTTCACAACACTTTTTCATTTCATTATTACAATGATGCAGGCATGTCCAGCCTACAGTTCCAGGATCAGGCCTCATGCATTTACAGATGACAAAGTCATGTCACAATGTCAAAAGGCAGCTAGACCCCTGAAAGTAAGAGTTACAGTACTAACTTTTATGTCCATGTCCAGAGAATATGATCTGCCAGGAGTTACACAAGTAGTAACGGGGGAATGGAATTAGAAGAAATTGAACTCTAGTCAATACTTGTATTTTCTTTATATACCACACTACTAGAATAACACACATGCAAATTACGGAAAACTACCTAGAAAGTCTGTGTTTTGGTAGAATGTTCCATTTCTCTAGTAAGGACACTCTACACAAATTGTTAACATCTTTTAAAAGGGAACATGGAAAGGCATTAAGACACAAACTAAGCAGCTGCTTCAGACCTTCACTGCCAAGCCTGGCTTCTTTTCTGAGTTTTAACTCCAAAAGCGTTTTCTCCTCTTTTTAATCTTTTCTTTGGTTACTGGCCAAAATCCTAAGCACTCTGGGCTTTCTCATCCTTTCTCTGAAGACCCTGCCCCTTCCCTGCCACTGCTTCCAGAACTCCATTACTGAGCCTGCTTGCTTTCCTGGCCCCTAACTCAAAAGGCAGGGCCCTCTCTTTATCCTTCTCTCCCTCCTCCTGGCAACTTGCCTGTCCTGTTCTGTTGTTTTTCTCTCAACCTCTAGTAAAGTCTTCTGTTAAAAATAAAAGGAGGGGGAGGGGACTGGAAAGATGGCCCAGAGGACCCAGCACCTATGTAGTGGCTAACAACCTCTTTAATTCCAGCTCCAGGGGATCTGATGCCCTCTTCTGACCTCTGTGCACACTGTACAACACAAGTACACTTACATACATGCAGGCATACACATAAAATAAAGTTTTTAAAGGAGGGGGGGTGCTGGCAAAGGAATGACTCAGTGGGTAAAGGCTCTTGAGACAGAGTCTGACAACCTAAGTTCCATCCCTGGGACCCACAAGCTAAAAGGAGGGAATCAATTTCCTCAAGTTGTCCTCTGACTTCTACACATGTGCCCTGGCATCTCTTCCACTCCATAAAATAAACAAAAAATGTAATTTTTTTAAATATATAAACTGAGGCTCAAACTACTCCATAAAATAAACAAAACTGTAATTAATTTTTTGTCTCACTTCACATTTCATTTCATTCCATCAAGCCCTACAAAAACTACAAACAGTAAAAGGTGTTTCAGGTTTTGGTTTTGGTTTAGTGGTGCTGGGATCACACCCCCAGTCTTGCCCGTGTTAGGTAGCACTCTACCACTAAGTTTTGTCTGCAGCATAGAAACAGTATTTAAGGCCCAACTTATAAATCAAGAAGAGCAGCCTGGCGTGGTGGCGCACGCCTTTAATCCTAGCACTTGGGATTCAGAGGCTGGCAGATCTCTGTGAGTTCAACTCCAGCCTGGTCTACATAGTGATTTCCAGGACAGCTGCAGTTACAGGGAAACCCTGCCTCAAAAAGACAAAAAAAAAAAACAAAAAAAAACGAACAAACAAAAACAGAGGTTCTCCTGTCTCTGCTTCCCAAGTACCCAAGACTACAAGTGTATGCCACCAGGCTGTTTTCCCTTTTTCAACAACACCCCGTAAGAAAAGTAAAATAGATTTGCTAGACAGATTTGGGAAGCCAGAAAGTGAGACCAATGCTAACCAATTTGGCAGTTCACAAACACCTTATTCCAAGCTGCAGTGGTGATAAGTTAAAGACAAATTGGGGGGAAGGAGGGTTCATGGGACTCCCAATCACTAAGCTACTGCTGAGGAAGACTTAGCAGTCTCCCCCTAGAGCCCCCTGCTCACTGAGATTCTCCCCTTCCACATCACTCCTGCAGGCCATGTCCCCAAGATAAAGGAATCTCTGCATGCCAACTATACAGAACTCTCTTTTGAGGCCTTGGTGCTGATACAAGAACAGGTGATGACCTGCTTCCCCTAGCACTGAAGTCTCTACCATTTAAGAATTCAACAAAGAAATAGCAAGGCTTTTACCTAAGCATCCAAGTAATTGTTGATAATTGTGATTAAAAAGGAAAGAGTGAAGGCAAAAATGTGCAAGGGGACTGTAATTAAGCATCCAGAACATGTGGAGAAGTAATTTCCACTAAAACGTGACCAGTCTGAGAACATGTGCTAATTTCTAGTAGAGACTGGACTGGCTAAGCACAATCAGCTGAAGGTTCATGATGTTTGGGTTTTTTTGAGACAGGGTCGCATGCAGTACAGGCTGACCTCAAACTATGTAGCTGAAGGTAGCCTGGAACTCCTTATCCTCAGAGGTGCTGGGATTACAGGTATAGCTAAGATTACCAGCTTCAACTGCTTATGGCTCAGTGAAGCTTAAGTAAGGATTTCCTTACAGTGGAGCAGAATTTCATTGTTCCTTGTCACGAGCTTAAAAATTTCACATCTGTATAATGTAATCACTTAGTGCCTATTTTTAATTATTATACCTTCATGCAATAAACTGAAGAAAAGGAAAAAAGAACCCTCAAAAAATATACAAAGTAGAACAAACAAACAAGCACCTTTGGAAATTGTGTAAAAAGAGCAAAGAACAGAAAGATACAGCTAAAAGCTGGGCCTGTGGCAAAAGTCTGAATTCCCAGAAGGCTAAGGGAGGCCTTTAACATAGAAGACAAAGCAAAACCACAACAACAACAAAAATTAATTAATTATGCAGGAAGCAGACAACTTTGAAACCAATTATGTACATGAATATAGGGAAAAAAGTTCATTCTTAGGTTGAGGAGACAATAATATAGGCAAAAAATGTAAAACTAACAGAAGAAATGAAAAAGTTACAAAAAAAAATAACAACAATGGAATTGAAGAAATCTGGGCAAAAAAAAAAAAGAGTAAACAGAGAAAAGTATTGCTTGAGTATCTATACAAAGATTCAAAATGGAATGCCAGAATGGCAGAAGAAAGACTATCATCAATGAAATCATTTAAGAAAATTTTCCATAGGGGTTGGAGGGATAGCTCAGCAGTTCAGAGCACTGGCTTTTCTTGCAGAGGACTGAGGTTCAGTTCCCAGCATCTACATGGTAGCTAACAACCATCTGTAACTTCAGTTCCAGGGGATGCAACACCTTCTTCTGGACTCCATGGGCACCGTATACACAATGCACTTACATACAGACACAAAACACTCATACACAGAAAACTGAAATAATAATTGTAAAAAGAAAACTTTCCAGGGCTGACAATGAGCACTTCTTAGCATATAAGAGGCCCTGGGTACAATCTTCTATTGCAAAACAAACAAACTGACAAAAAATGAAGGTAAATTATTTGAACCAAGAGTTCTATACCCAGCCAAACTATCAATCAAGCATTAAAGCCATGGAATGGTATTTTTCTGACACTGATGAACTTTTAATAAAATTTCCTCAGATACTGTATTAGTCACTTTTCTGTTGCTGTGATAGTAACACTGACCAAAGCAATTTATGAAAGGAAGGATTTATTTGCGCTTACAGTTCCAGGGGAATTACAGTCCATCACAGCAGGGAGGCGTGGTGGCAGAAATGGCTGGAGGAGGAGCAGAAGTGGCTGGAGGAGGAGTGGAAGCTAAGCTCTACATCTTCCAGCAGGCACAGGAAACAGCAACTGGAGATCTGGCAAGGCTTAAGAACTCTCTAAGCCCACCCCCAGTGACATGCTTCCTCTGGGATAGCCACACCTTCTAAAACCTCCCGAAACAGCACTACCATCTGGGGACAAAATGTCCAAATACATGGAGCCTATGGGGGACATTTTCATTCAAACTACCACAGGAACCGTTTCTCAAAAATCTGCTACAGAATGTAGTCTCCTCCTCACCAGAGACAAAGTCAATCAAAATACATGGCATATGGAAAAACAAGGGTCATATAAGAGAAGGAAATTCCCATGATGGTGAATAAAATCCTATGGATAGCCAAGCATCCCAGCTTGGAAAGGCAGAGGCAGGCAGATGTCTGTGAGATCAAGGTCAGCCGCCTGGTCTACACAGCAAATTCCAAACCAGCTGGGGCTATAGGGAGACGCTGTCTCAAAAAAAACCAAAACAAACAAACAAAAACCTCCTAAGGATGACAGTTATATACAAAAAAGGCCAGGCTAGAGCAATAAAACAAAAGAAACGAGTCAAGACTGTTGTTGGTACCCTACCTAAGGACAAAAATGTTTCCTGTAAATAAACATCAAAAAATCCTTAGTAAAGAATTACAGGAAAGAGAAGAGGGATGTAGCTCAATGGTAGGCTATTTGACTAGCATGTGCAAAACCATGGGTTTTAGCTCTAGAACATCCATGTCAGACAACTCTTCATAAATCAGTTTACGTGGTTTTAATAAGAATCTGGTGGTGGAGGTATAGTAGTGACCACAGTAGCTGCCTTCAGTAAGAATCTGATTTCTGGACCCGCAGGATGGCTCAGAGAGTAAAAGCACTTGCTGTGCAAACCTGAAGCCCTGAGTCTGAGCCCCAGAATTCAGTGTAAGGAGAGAACCAACTCCCAAAAGTTGTCCTCTGACCTCCACAAGGACATTATGGCATGCACATGCCCTTGTACATACACATAAACACATACACAGGGAATCACAATAATGAATAATTCTCAGGAGCCAAGGAGACGGCTCTGAGGGTGAAGGCACTTGCTTCATAGGCAGCCCCATTTCCAGCTTTTTTTTTTTTTTGGTCTTTTTGAGACAGGGTCTCCCTGTAGCCCCAGCTGTCCTGGAGCTCACTATGTAGACCAGGCTGGCCTTGAACTCACAGAGATCCGCCTGCCTCTGCCTCCCAAGTGCTGAGATTAAAGGCATGCGCCACCACGCCCAGCATCATTTTCAGCTTTTAAATACCTTAAAAATGGTGGGGAGGAGAGAAGTGCATAAACATAATATGCAAAATAATTAGCAATCTATCTTTCCCTTCAAATCTTCATTCATTTACATATGTTCTCCAGAGTTGTATTTTATGAGCTTATGTGAGCAAAAGTAGAGAGGCAGAGGCACGAGGATTAGGAATTGAAGCCAGTCTGAGCTATATACTATGACTATCTCAAGAAAATAAGCAAAAAGAGTGCAGCAATAGCTCAGCTGGCAGAGGGCCTGCCTAGCACGCACAAAGCCCTTCATTGGATCCACAGAACCACATAAACCAGACCTGACATGTCTGTAATTCAGCACTCAGGAAGAAGAGCCAGAAAGATCAGAAATTCAAGGTCATCCTTGACTCCTTAATGAGTTCAGGCCAGCACAGGATACAGGAGACCCTCAAGAAGGAAAGCGGGACACACACACACACACAGAGGCAGAGGCAGAGGCAGAGACAGAGAGAGAGGCAGAGACAGAGACAGAGACAGAGACAGGAAAACAAAAGCGAGAGGAGAAAAGGGAAAAAATAAAAGGGAAAAATGACAAATTTTTGCTTCTAACACTTGAAATATGACTCTCCTGTACCATCAGGTCACCAATCTTCATTTCAAGCTCCTACCCATATCTAAGAGCACCACTGTCCCCAGTGTGCTGCTTTTCATCTGTTAGGGTCTAAGGAAACAAATTCTCAACTACCTGGGTGTGATGGCGCACGCCTTTAATCCCAGCGCTTGGGAGGCAGAGGCAGGGGGAACTCTGTGAGGTCAGCCTGGTTACACGGTGAGTTCTAGGCCAGTTTGAGCTACAAGGAGACCACCCCCACCCCGCAAAAAAGAGCAAAAATACTCAAACTTTTCTAAGCTTGAAAAAAACCAAAAGAATAAAATGCTTAACAAAAACCAGTATCTTATCTATTGCTTACATTCATTCTCACAAAGACAATAATACTGTACTATTTGAGTTCTCATTTCTTTTCGTGCCTCTATTAGTTTTCAGTTCAATAAAAATACTTTGGCAATAACCAGACTCTTTTCAATATAAAAAAGTAGAAGAACAATGAAAACACATCATTAATAACATTTGTCACTGCAATCAACATAAACAGATTTTAAAGAAAATGAAAGCACATCAACAAGGGAAATAATCTTATGAGAAAATATAACAATTCAATGCTACCAAGGAAAGTAAACTTATTTTTATTTTTATTATGAGCTTAGATTCCATCCTGGCCAAAAAAATGAGCTAGATAGCTTTTCAAAATTCCTCCAATTTAAAAATAACACAAATGATTGTGGCTCTAAATATTGTAAAACACTATTTCGAAGCCTACGTTTCCAGCTTCTAACTGGTATTACTTTCACATCAGCATGTTCAAAAACCAGAAAAACAGTCCTCTGCCCTCTCAAAATTCATCCCTCTTACTATCAGTGCCCAGTAAACAGTAAAATGGCATTGCATTGAAAGGTCATATTAACAAGTTTTCCCAGCACATCCCACAAACAGTACACTTTGGAAGTTTATTAAGAAGTGCACCATATTCATGAATAAAGATAGTATATGAATGAAATTTTCCTCAAATTTAGATTCACTATAATTCTAAACAAAAAAATTAATAGGTGTTTTGAAAATCTTAACCAAAAGAATTTAAAGTTCATCTACAAAACTAGACATTAAAGAGTTTTGAATATTGCAATTAAATAGTGAATAGCATTATAAACATACATTTATATAGTGTATGGCCCTATAACAAATAAAAGAGGCAACACTGCTATAAGAGAAAGGTCCAGATACAGAGGTTACTAACTTTTATCTAATTTTCTATTATACATTCCTTTGAGAAGCTAACTTTGTCCCAATAAAAATGGGGGCTGGAGAGAAGCCTCAGTCAGTAAAGCTCTAACTTTCCAACTATGAAGACCTGAGTTCTATCCCCAGTACCCACATAAAAATGCTGAGCATGCCGGGCATGGCGGCGCATGCCTTTAGTCCCAGCCCTGGGGAGGTTGAGGCAGGCAGATCTCTGAGTTCAAGGCCAGTCTGGTCTACAAAGCGAGTTCCAGGCCAGCTGAGGCCTGTCTCAAAAAGAGGAAGGCAAAAAAAAAAAAAAAAAAAAAAAAAAAAGGCTGAGTGTAGTGTGTAGTATACTGTAACCCCAGTAGTGGGATATAGGGGACAGAAGGATCCCTGGGGCTCACTGGCAGCCAGTCTAGTCAAACTAGTGAGGAGACCCTGTCTCAGTGATGAAGGTGGACAGTGCTCCTGAGGATGACATCCAAACATCCTCTACTTTTTTCTATACACAGCCCTCCCCCCCATGTGCACGTACACACACCCACACATCATATATGCATTCATCAAATTGTGTACAAGGGATCTACAGAACTCTTTTTTAAAAATATTTTATTATTTTTATTTTATGTGCACGTGTGTATTGCCTGCATGAGTATAAGTGCACCTGTGTCATGCAATGCCCGTGGGGTCAGAAGAGGGCGTCAGATCCCCTGGAACTGGAGTTAAGGACGGTTGTTAGCCGCCATGTGGGTGCTGGGTCTTCCGCATGAGCAGTCAGTGCTCTTAACCTCTGAGCCGTCTCTCCAGCCCCTTACGGAACACTTTAAGCTTATCTATAGAGCCCCTAGAAACCAGTGGATCCCAGTGAAGGAAGCAGAATCATTTGTTCAAACCTAATTTCTGAATTACGATTTAAAAAAAAGCAACCAGGACTGCAGACTGGGCATGCATATGTAATCCCAGGGAGATGGGAGAAAGAGCTGGTAGAGTTCCCAGAGGCTCACATGCCAGCTAGCTTAGTGCACACAATGGCAAATCAAGAAGTGGAGGATGAGGACCAGAAAGTCTTCTAATTTTCACACATGTACCTCGGCAGGAGCACACCCACACACACAGAAACAAATGTACACACATACACGCAAAGATTTTTAAATAAGAATAAAATTCTAGAAGAAAATAGAATTGACAATTTGATCTTAAAACAGTCGTTTTATCTGTTGAGCAGCTCTGAAACAAATCATAAACAAAAAGGACTACATTTCACCACCTAAAAATGTAAAACTTTTTAAGACATGAAATCAAAAGCAACTTGAAAGGGAAAAAACTAGGAGGAAAAACAGCCACAAAAAATATGAAAGGGCTAATTTATGTGAGGGCTAATGTTTACACATGGCTGTTACTGTCAGAAAAGCACTGACATCCATGATAGACTATGAAAAAAAAAAAAAACTAAAAATTTAACTTCACTACTTAGAGTGAATACCCTATTTTCTACCCATCTTATTGGTGGTAGTGTGGGACATGCTTCTTTAAAAATTGTTTCTCAATTTTGTAAATTTCTCTAAAGGCCCTTAGAAACAGCAATTTTGAATAATCGTTATGGATTATGACTCATGTAGAAAGATATTTACCATAACAGAATCTGTAACAGAAGAATAAGCAACAGGGTGATTTGGTTAGGCATCCCTGTAATTTCAGCACTCAGGAGGCTGAGGCAAGAGGATCTCAAGTCCTAGGCCAGCCTGAGCTACATTTGACAATGTCTCAGGAAAAAAATTTAAAGAGAGAGCAACAAAACAACTGAAAAAGGCTTACTACACTGCACTCTTACTAAATACAAATAATCTACAACCATCTAATCACACACTGAGCTGGTCATCCTAACACTAGGTACAGAGCCTGCCAATCTGGTCTACCTCGTGAGTTCTAGTCCAGCCAGGGCTACATAGTGAGACTTTCTCAAAAATAAATCAATAGAAAATAAAAACAAATTTGAAATTACTTGATAATTGAGGATATTTTCATAATACAGTATTATATAATTATTTTAAAGTATTTTGGGGGTCTGGAGATATGGCTTACTGGTAAAGAGCACTGGCTGCTCTTGGAGAGGACCCGAGTTCAGTCCCCAGCACCCACATAGGTGGTTAACATCCACCTGTAACTCCAGTTCCAGGGGAATCCAATGCCCTCTTTTGGCCTTTGCTGGTTTTGCATGATATCAGTGCACTTAAGACACATACAGGCCAAAGCAGGCAAACACACATACACAAAAGTAAATTTTAAACAAAATTTTAACGTATTTTTAGAATAATGAAATCGGAGGGTTCTTAATATAATGTTAAGTTGAAAGAGCAGAAGTTGTGCCCAGGTTGTAACTCATTGGTATAACCTTTGCTCGGGATGCCTGTAGCCCTAGTTTGATCCACAGCACCCCTCCCCACACACACAAATTACAGGCCCAATGAAAAATTAATCGATAAACATTGATAGACTAATCAACCACGGAAAAAGTGAAGTCACAAAAATCATCAGTATAATTAGAGTGCTTATTTCTAAAGGCTGTAAATATCCAACATTTTCTAAACCTACTGTAATGCATCTTTAAGACACTTAAACATATCACAAATTCAAATAATTTTAAATTAAGCTTTGTGGCTTAATCATTCAAGTCTGCTTTTTCTAAACTAAAATTTATATAAAAAATTTACAAAATTATCAAGACTTTTAAATAATTTCAGTAAGTTTCCATTCTTTTGAGTAACTTAGTGTTTATATATACTTATATATATATATGTAACAATCTAGAGTAACTTCGTGTTTATATATACTTATATAATTTTTGATGCACTGTGTGTGTCAAAATTTTGTACAATCATTACCAAACCAATATTTCAAAATGTGAGGGGTTTTTTTTTGACAAAGTACTAAAGAATAAATCATTGACATTCACACAATTCACTACTTTCAGTAAATTTATAATTACACTTACTTCTAAGAAACATGACAGTAAAACTGTCCCATCAATATTGACATTGTGCATTATATCCTTTCAGTGCCTCTTACGATTGTCAGTATTAACATAAGACAATCGTCTGTGTGCCAAACAAAATGTAACTATAAATATATAAACCAAGTTAACAATGTGCAAGCCTGGGGTGAGATAAACCACCTCAGCAACAGAAGTGTCAAAATTGCAAAACTGCCTTCCTTCTGTATAGAAGACAACAAAGGTCCAGAACGCACAGGTCAAATTTATATTCTGTCAAGGGGGAAAAAAAAGACTCATCCCTATCCCTCCATTTCAACCCACATGGGACATCTTTTAAAAATCCACCAACCAAAAGTGCTCCATTCAATTACACCTAGTTAATGTTTACTAAGGGTATTTGTTTTAGGTAATAAAGATACCCCAGACAAAGCAATATTATAAAGCAACAACCACTTCATCTGACAACAGACTAATTCAAACCTGAGTTATATAATCAACCAAGAAAGCAACCGTCTATATGAACCAGATGAGGTTTATGAAACCATTTACAAGTTTTAGCCTAATAAGAAAAACCCTATTAAATCTCACTTATCTCCACCTCCAGTTGTGCAATATAAAATGTCAAGTTGGTGACATACGTTATCATTTTAAACTAGTAAATAAATACCACACTGATGATCTTTAAGAAACTAAAACCAAAAACAGAACTAAAAAAAGCCAGGGACCATACACACATACTACAATGTTCATACTTTTTTAAAGTTACCAACTTTTAAAAATTATTTCCTATTTTCATAAATATAGTGCAACTTGGAATTTTTATCTATTAGGCTGTAACAGCTTAGACATCATCTCAAACAAAACGATAAAAAAATGAGTTGACTAGTTTTCAACAGCTGTCTAACTGAAGAAAGGCAAGGCACTAAAACCATGCAAAATTCCAGTGTTTGGCAAACTGATCAAAATTAACATTTAACACTGACTTTGAATGAAACCTTTTTTTTAAAAAGAAATAATATCTGAGGAAATTGAGATTTCAACTTAAATGGCATTCTTTCCCGGGCCTTCTCCTAACATCTCCAAAACTAGTTTCTATTTTCTAAACATTCACCATTCCTAAGAAAACTGGTGAAAATAGGGTTAAAAACTGTATTTACAAAAATGCAGCTGCAAGAATGCACTTCCCGCGGGAACACCGCTAGGTGCCGATCTTTATCTCCCTAAGCACAAACCAGAGTCCAGAACTACCTAAAAGTGAAATCAGACTCCAGAACCAAAGACCATTCCTGCACAAAGTGAAGTTCACAGGCTGGGAGGGCAGCTGAGAAGACAGGATTTTCCGGTCCACACAGGAGAAAGACATGAGAGGAAGGTTTTCCTTAGAAAATTCGAGAACTGGAGGGAAACAATCCAAAACCCCTCAAGGATGGAAAAAATTAAATCTAGAACCCAAATGGCGTCCAACAAGAACATTAGAGCTTGAAAATGAATATTGCGCTTGCGCAGCCACCGCCCCGCCAGCTGCTCCACTGCAGCTAGAGCCCGACCCGCAGGATCACGTGCTCCCATGCAGCGCGCTGGCAGCTTCGAGACCGCGCAGGCGCAAACTCCGCTCCCGCAGCCGCCATAATGCGGTCCGGACTCTTCCGAAATACAATAGTCCTTTCACGGACTGCGGTTAGAACGGCCCCTGGCACTCGCGTATACCTTAGGGGGCAGGAGGTGAGGGAGAGGGAAGCGAGTTCCGTCTACACAGCCGTCCTGCGCCGCCGTCCCCACCGCCGCCGCCTCAGCCGTGCGCGCTCCACTCGCCGCGCCGCCACCACTGCCGCCGCCTCCGCAGATTCAAAAACAAACCCGCTTCTCCTTTGCACGCGTCGGGGCCGTTATGCAAATCGCTGTGGGCGGAGCTCCGCGAGCGCCTCTGCACTCCGCCCACTGTGCTGTCAGCCAATAAATGCACGGGTTGCCTATTCCCCATGCAAATCTTCTGGTTTTCTATTTGAATGAGGGACTTTGGCCACGCCTCCCGCCGTGGAGAGGAGAAGGAAGTCTGCGGTGGTGGCGCTGCTGTCTTTTCAGTTGAACTGCGAGGTATTTTTTTTTTGTTGGCCTTTTTTTCCACGAAGGTGTGTTTTTTGAGTGAGATTCCTCAGTGAGCACTCTATGTAGGCGAGTGTTAAAACAGCGGAAGAATTTTCCATAACTTCTGGGGGTTCTGGAGTCTGTTTTGGTCAACTTTTAAATCTTTTGTTTTGAGACAGCTTCATGCCCTTGTAGCGCAGTCTAGCCTCAAACTTGCTGTGCAGCCCTCGCTGGTCTGGAACTCAAAATCTTTCTGCATCAAGCTCCCAAGTGCTGGGTTTTACACGTATGATTTTCATCATCAAATTTCCTTGAATTGTATTAAGAATCAGGATGTAGAGAAGACATTTTTTTCAGGTGTTCCAGGACAGAGCAAGCACTACCAATCATACACAAACAAAAAGTTCGCCTTTCTCACCTGTGAAACGGCAATCATGGTTCAACCAAGTTGAGAGGGCTATGTGGTAGAAAAGAATTGAAATGTTTGGCAAACCAAAAAAATAAGCCGGAGAAATATTAGGTGGTAAGGCTTAATAACTCAAAATGTAAGTTCTCCCTTTATGTCTTTGATAGTATTTCAGCAACCATTGTGTTCCAGAACTATGTTATGTGCCTGTCAGTCCTCAACAAAGCCATACACTCATAGCTAGCTGTGATGACTCACACCTGGAATCCCAGCAACACTCATGGAGGTGACGAAAGTGTTATCACTTGTATCAGGAGGGATCAAGGCCAACCTAGGCCACATGGTGAGTTCTAGGTTATCCTGGGCTACATTGTGAGACTCTCAAAACAGAATCAAGGCACAACTTTGTCCTGCACATGACAATTTTACTGGGATTTTAAACAGGGAAACCTGCAAAATTTTAAATTCAAGAAACAACTGGAGAGAACCAGAAACATACCATAGCCAGGTTTTTTTCCCCCAATGCTAAGCCTCCCATGTGCTAGGAAAATACCGCCCGAGGGAAATTGCCAGAATTCAAAGATAAGCCCATGACCCTCCCTGGTCATATCCTGTATAATCTTTATGCCTTCCAAGTGGGCAGAACTTGTGATTTGCTTAATGTCTAAAACTGATTTTAATAAAATAGATTATCTTGGTCAACCTGATTTAATCTAGTAAAAGATCTTAAAAAGGAAGACCCTTCCTCCAGAGCAAGATTTTATTTCTCAGCATATATATGGACGTCAGAGGACAACATTCAGGAATGGATTCTCTCCTTCTACCTCTGGTTCTAGGGATCAAACTCAGGTCATGAGGTTTGCTTGACAGGAGCTTTTACACACTGACCATCTAATTAGCCCTTTTTTTTAAGTACCATTTTACAGGTTGAAAGGTTCAGACACAGGAAGCACATCCACTGAGAACTGCCTCAACTCCCTGAACCATTTCTTCTGAGAAAAGATTGATTGTGAATAGTGGATGTGATGGTGTTCTATCTGTTGCTATTTGTTCTTTTCCTTGGAAGCCTCACCTAAGGGAACACTCTGCAATGCCTGGAACTGCCTTAAAAGGGGCTTCTCTAGTCAATTTCTGCTGGATGTTTTGTTTGTCTACCTATGGCTTGCTTGCTATTTTTTTTTTACGTTTGGCTTAATATAGATTTTTTGGTCTTTTTGAGACAGGGTATCCCTGTTAAACTGCAGCTGGCCTGGAACTCACTATATAGACCAGCCTGGCCTTGAGTTCTCACAGAGATCTGCCTGCCTCTGCCTGCCAAGTGCTGGGATAATAAACTCACTCATTCAAAACCAAAAGTATGGCTACCATAGATCATTCTCCAGAATGTACAAAACACTTACATGAAACATGATATTTGCTTTTTACATTGGCAGCTAAATCACACTGAGTTCTAGAACTCCAATTTTTTTTTATTTTATTTTTTTTTTTTAATTTTTGTTAAGACAAAGGTCTTGTTACAACACCCTGGATGGCCTGGCATTTACTATGTAGCCCAACCTGGCTTGAGATGCTCGGCAATCTTCCTGCCTCAGCCTCCTACATGTTGGGATTATACGCCTGAGTAGCCATACCCACCTAATTATTTTAATGAAAATATTTCATAAAACTTAAAATTATTCAGCTATATTTGTAGGAAGGACTTTTACAAAATGGACATAATCTGTATTAATGACTTTTAATTAACCCCACCAATATCACGTTCTTGTGTTTTATGAACCTGGACACCTGATCTCCTTTCACCCTGATCTCCTTGGCAACCTCAATTTGGCACTCTACACAAAAAAATATGGGTATGCTCAAGAATTAACATATCAAAGAGCAAAAAGAACACCCACCTCCATTGCAGTTAAAAATGGGAAGATTGACCTTGGATGAATGAGATATTCTAGAAGGAGGAGTTAAATGGCAGGACAATCCATTAAGGGTGGAGTCAAGCCTGTACTTCCCCAACTGAAGCTGGAAAAACCATTTTGAATAAAATCATGGGTGGGGCCTGACTTGAGGACACAGTTCCATCAGCACAGTTCCAGGAGACAGATGATTCTAGGAGCTATCTAGGGAAACCAGTGAGCTCTGAGTTAAGAGCCACCCTGAAAAATTAGAGTCAGGCTTTTTTGTTCAGGTAATTGTAATGTTGGTGTAATAATGCTGCATATATTTAATTATTTAAAAGTTTAATTTTAGTTTCTATCTTCCCACTTAAGTATATTTTGAATAATTTAAAAGAAAACTTAATTGTAATGAAATAAAATAGCTTTAATTATGACTTTTTCATTGTCTTGGTTTCATTTTTATACAGTTTTTAATGTGTATGAGTGTTTTGCCTGCATGTATATAAATGCACCTGTGCTGTGCAGGACCAAGGAGGTCAGATCCCCTAGAACTGGAGCTATGGACGGTTAGCTGCCATATGAGTGCTGGGAACTAAACTGCTGAGCCATCTCTCCAGCCCCTTATTTTTATTTGAGGTAGGATCCCACTCTGTAGCCCAGGCTAACCTAGAACTTACTATGTAGTCCAAGGTGTCCTCAAGTTTTGACAGTCTTCCAGCCTTGGTTTCTGAAGTGGTAGAATTACAAGCACAAGCCAGGACCTCCAGCTCTGTTGGTCTGCTATTTCATGTTTTTCAGACCTCAACCAACATATTTCTTTTTAATCAAGTTCCTTTCCACTCATCTCATCCTTAGCTTTCTGCTAATCTTTCAGCTTTTCAAAACTTACAAATCCAAATCCTTTAGGTTTTCTTTGGGGGGGGGGCAGATAGGGTCTCACTATGAAGCCCTTGCTGGGTGGGAAAGTGCTATGTAAACCAGGTTGGCCTCAAACTCAGACACCCACACCTACCTCTGCTTCCCTAAGTGTTGGGATTACAGGCATGTATCACCATGCCCAGCCTTCATTACTTTCATGCTTAAGGCAGGTCCAAACTTGCCAAAGTCCTAAAGGCACTCACCATCCGCGCCTTCTCCAAACTTCTTGATGTAAACATTGGTGAACTCTTTTTGCCTTATCCCCAAATATTTCTTGTTCTTTTTTAATTTTTTTAAATTATTTTTATGTGTGTGAGTGTATTGCTTACATGTAGGTAGGTGCATCCTTGTAGTGCAATGCCCGAGATTAGAAGGTGTCAGAGCCCCTAGAACTGGAGTTACAGATATTAGCTACCATGTGGGTGCTGGGTATTGAACCTGGGTCCTCTGCAAGAGCAGTCAGAGCTCATAACCACTGAGCCATCTCTCCAGCCCCATGTTTCTTGTTCTTTATCAGACTCAAATCATTGTGATCAGCTTCTGGTTCTTTAAAAATAAATAAATTTTATAAGAGTATATTACCTGCATGTATGTAAGTGTACCCATGTCACCTGCAATGCCAGTGGTGTCAGAACCCCTGGAACTGTCAGCTGCCACGTGGATGCTGGGAACCCAACCCAGGTCCTCTGCAAGAGCAGCCAGTGCTCTTAAGCACTGCACCATTTCTCCAGCCTGTTTCTCCTTTTATGAGGCTTAAATCATCAAAATACTTAGGATCATTTAGAGGCATCCCATTCATTTTTTGTGTCTTTTCTTTCTTTCTTTCTTTTTTTTTTTTTTTTTTTTTGAGACAGGCTCCCTGTAGCTCCAGCTGTCCTGAAACTCACTATGTAGTCCAGGGTGTCCTTGAACTCACACAGATCTGCCTGCCTCTGACTTCTGAGTGCTGGGATTAAAGGCATGCGCTATCATGCCAGCCTACCCCACCATGCAGGCCTACCCCATTCATTTTTTAAAATAATGCTTTCAGCTGCTTCATGTGTCTCAAAATGCAGCCCTGAAAGCCATTTTTCATGACAAACTACCTCACATGAAAAGGTGTTCCCAAAAGCAGGAAACAGACTCCACTGAATCGATTCAGTATGCGCCCACTCCACTTCCGGAAGCGACGGATCAGTACCCTGAGACAAACTGCCTTGCTGGCCCTTCCTAAGGCACGATTCACGGTGGGCGCTCCACATCCGGTCTACATACCCAGGTTGCGCCACCGGGCGTCCCCACCCTGCAGACCTGGGTGCGGAGGCCAGGCCGTGCAGAGCGGCCGCTGGCCGTTGCCTAGGCAGCAGAGCGAGGCTACGAAGTAACTGTGGGTGCTGAGACTCATCTCAGCGGGCTGCACGCAGGGAAACAGGCTGCGGCCTTTTCCTGTGAGAAGAGGGAGCGCAGCACCAAACCGCTCAGATGGGGGCCTCCCAACTGACAACCCGCCAACGGTCACGGAGCCTCCAACTGCCTACATCCGGTGGCCTGACCGGAAGTGGGAAGGGCACGAGGCTGGCCCTGTGGTGTCCTGTGATATTCGGTCCTGTGTGGCCAAAGGCCTTGGTCTCGCGATGTTTGGTCCTGGCTACTGGAAGGCCAAATTCCCGTGATGTTTGGTCTGCTCTACTAGAAGGACAAAATCCCGCCAGTAAACTACCGGAAGGCCAAGGTCTCGCGATGTTTGATCTCGTCTACTAGCCAGACAAAGTCTCGCCAGTAAACTACTTGAAGGCCAAAGTCTTAGGATGTTTGGTCTGGTCGATGGAAGGCCAAAGTCTCCCCCGTGCGCTACCGCAATGTTTTGAGATGTTTGGTCACGTTACTGGAAGGCCTAAGTCTCGGGGTGCTAGGTCCACTTTGCAGGAAAGGCTAGATCTCTGGGTTGCGTTTTGGAGCTTTTGTGGTACCGCATGCTCCAGGCTGGCCTTGGCTGTTTCACTGAGCGTTTTTTGCTGTTCTTTGTTTTTAATTATTATTTTTATTTTGTATGTGTGTTTTGTAGTGCCAGCAGAGGTCAGAAGAGGGGCTGGATCCCTTGGTACTGGAGTTACGTAAGGTTGTTAACTGCCATGTGGGTTCTGGGAACTGCAGGCCTGTCCTCTGCAAGAACAGTCAGTGCTCTTAAGGCTGAGCCAGCTCTCCAGCCCGCACTGGGTTTTTTAGCTCTCACTGGGTTTTTTTTTTTTTTTTTATAGTTTCCAGCAGGGGATTTGTAAATTTCTGGGGTGGGAGGAGTTAAAAGTTGGGTATTTTTTTTTTTTCCTATTTATAAATTTTTAAATAACGTGTGCTCTGAGCTTGGGCAAACAATTGGGTCTCAGAACTTATGACTGAGTAGAAGGGGCTTTTCACACATATGTTGTTAAGAACAGTATCATGAAGTCTTCCCATAAATTTCTTGTTGCTTTACAGTTTCAGGTCTTATAGATAACATATATGTTCCTTTTCTTTTTTTTTTCGTTAACTTTCATCTGTGCTTATTTTATGCTCAACTTATTCCCATGCCATGAGTTTTTGTTTCTTCAGCTTTATATATAAGTTCTTAAATCGACTTTGAGGGTTTGTTTGTTTTGGTTTTGGTTTTCGGTTTTGGTTTTTTTTGGGGGGGGGTTTCTCCCCTACCACCCTACCATGGAGCCATAATCCCAGAAGGCCCTTTCTTTTACTTTTCTTTTGTTTTTCATAGTTTTGTTTTTTCCTATTTTTTTTTTCTTTTTTTATTTTTTGCAACAGGGTCTTTCTAAGTTGTCCAGGCCAGCAGGAGCTCACTGTAAACCAGACAGGCCTTGAACGTGCAATCCTTCTGCCTCAGCCTCCCAAGTATCACATTACAGGCCTGTGCCACTGGGCCTGGTGAGTTGAAATTTTTTTTATGTAGTGTGAGTAATATAATTTTCATTCCTCTGCTTGTAGATACCAGTTTTCCATGGGTTAGAATTTAAGCCATTTTGCCAGTTTATGCAACAGTCATTTTATTGCTGCCAACAGCTTCACTACTAAGTTTAGGAGATAACCAAAGGAGAGAACTAAACTGAAAGTCCCTTCATCATGTGTCTGTTTTCCTGAACCAAATAGGGGTATCAGCTGGGAATTTTGTAAGAGAATTAGAAACCCTCAGTTGTAAGATGTAAACCTCTTGTACCTGCAGTTAAAACTGATGAAACAGCAATCCAAGAGAATTAGTTAGAGCAGTAGAGGAGTCACTGTCTAGTCAGAACCATGAAGTATATCCATTGCTTAAGTGGGATTGCAAAGAAAATGGTACTGCCTTTGTTTATTTACCACTCTGTGCACAATCAAGTATCTGTTGGTTGCTTGGGGTCATTGTTGGTCCATAGACTTGGCACCTAGGAAAACAAAATAAAGGTGAAATGAAAGCGAGCAGGCAATCCAGAAAGTCCCAAACTCTTTGTTACCACATCTAACTAGTGTAACTGTCAGAGACAAATGACTAGTGTTTCACTTCTCCTTTCCAGGTTACATGGGATCCTATTTTGGCTACACTAGCACTGAAAAATATAGAAAGAGAAATTATGAAAGAGTAACTCCAGATTAACCAAGTTGAACACAGTCTAACCACAAATACTTACATGTCCTATTGGAGTACAATTCTTCCTACCTCACATTGACCTGATTTCACTGCCCTGACTATGCCTTAAGAACCAGACCAGTCTGACCATAGTCATACTGACTTGTTCTGTAATGCGCATATAATCCATCCCAGAAACATTTCTTAAATCTACTGGTAAAACAGCTTTCTCTCAATTACTGTTGCTGCTGACCATCTTCACTTGGCTGGGAATGAAAACAGCAGAAAAAACTGGAAAATAAGCACCTAAGCTCATCATCTGGACAAATGAAGTCAATGACATCTTCTATCTCTGGATTTTTCAATGTTTTCTAGATTACCAGAAATAGAGTGCCCTAATCAAGTGTTTGATATGGCATGGTAGCACAGGCCTTTAATTCCAGCACTCTGGAGGCAGAGGCAACGGGCTCTCTGAGAGTTAGAGGCCAGCCTGATCTATATAGCAAGTTCCAGGCCAACCAGGGCTACATAGTAAGACCGTGTCTTTAAAAAAAAAAAGATAAATGTTTGAATAGCTGAGCCAGTAAGTGTCGTGTCGTCGTGTCCCCGTCCCCGTCCCCCCCCCCGCGCGCCCCAATTAGGTAAATTTCAGTCAAATAGCTAGCTGGGTTTTGGTTCATTGCTTGGTTGTTTTGCCCTGATTCTCATGCCTCTACTTCCCAAGTGCTGAGAATATAGGTGTGGGCCACCGTACCCAGTTTAGTCGTTTGTTGTAAACAAAAGTGAGCTTCCTAATATACGAATTTATAGTCCTGCTGAAACAACTGTTCTGTATGAAGCATGCCCACATTAGAGCCCTCCACTCCAACATTTGACTATTAAATCAGAAATAGTTATTTAATGCAGTTGGATGGCTCCTGCTTCTCCCCTAGATAAGACGTTGAACAAATAGATAAGCAAAACCTAGCATAATGGTTGCTCTGATTTGAAATTAAGAAATACTTTGAAAGTTAGGTTGCTAATTGTGGTTGCTAAAGGTGGAAAATAGTCATAGTTGTCTGCAACTTTTGTAAAAGCAGTGTGATAGTTAATCTTGATTGTCAAATTGATTGGCTTGAGAAATACTTAGGAGATTCAGGAAAGCACACCTAGGGTGTATCAGTGATTATATCCTGAAGGCTGTGACCTAAGGAATAGTTGGCCAATTTAAAATTTCAATTGGCTATTGGGAGGTGGCAAAACTGTGAAACTGCAACCTAGGAGTGGGTTAAGGGAAGTAGGTCACTGGTGGAGAAGCATGGCCTTGAGTGTTCTACCTGCCCTGACCACTTCCTGTTACAGCTCCACTGCTTCCTGTCCTCCATGATTTTCACTGCTCTGTTACATCTTCCCTGCTAAAAATGGACTGAAATCTTTGAAGCCATCAGTGCAATATATCTTTCCTCCTTTAAAATGTTCTATGATGGAGTGCTGGAGAGATCTTTAAGTGGCTGCTCTTGCAGAGGACCCAGGTTTGGTTCCCAGCACCCATACTGCAGCTAACAACTGTAACTCCAATTCCAGGGCAATACATTGCTGTCTTCAGACTTCTGCAGCTTTTGCACAACATGAGTGCACTTGCATAATGCTCCTACACATGAAATGAAAATAAGTAAAAAATATTTTGGGGGGCTGGAGAGATGGCTCAGTGGTTAAGAACACTGACTGTTCTTGCAGAAGACCCAGGTTTGAATCCCAGCACACAGATGGTAGCTAACAACCATCCGTAACTCCAGTACTAAAAAATCCTACAGCCTCTTCTGTCCTCTGCGGGCATTGCACAACATGGGTGCACCTACCTACATGCAGGCATAACACTCATATACATAAAATAAAAATAATAAGATATTTAAAAAATATATTTTAAAAAATTTTTAATTAGGGGGCCAGGGAGATGGCTCAACAGTTAAGAACACTAGTTGTTCTTGCAGAAGACTCAGTGTTCAAATCCCAGCACCCACATGGCAGCTAATAACTGTCTATAACTCCAGTCCCAGGGGATCCCACAGCTTCCTCTGACCTCCTCGGGCATTGCATGACACAGGTGCACTTAGCTACATGCAGGCAATACACTCATACACATAAAATAAAAATAATAAAAAAAATTTTTTAAAAGAATGATTGAGCACCTCCACTGTACAGATGTCCCTTAACTTATGGAGTTATGTCTGAATAAACTGA
>NW_008329365.1:195839-197840 GCF_000622305.1 Nannospalax galili
CTGGGGCTACAGGGAGACCCTGTCTCAAAAAGACCAAAAAAAAAAAAAAAATTTTAATTAAAGCCGGGTCTGGTGGCACATGCCTTTGATCCCAGTATTTGGGAGGCAGAGGCAAGGGGATCTCTGTGAGTTCAAGGCCAGGTTGGTCTACATAGTGAGTTCCATGTCAGCTGAGGCTACAGGGAGACCCTGTCTCAAAAAGACCAAAAAAAAAATTTTTTTTTAATTAAAAAACATTTTATGCCAGGAATTCTGGCAGAACAATGAGCAGGCTATTCCAAGCAGTATAGAACTATGGTAAAATGTAGACTGAGTAAAAGAAAAGAATATGTCAGTTAAAGTTGAGGCTAAAGTGGAGTGAATGCACTGGATCAAGGGAGAAAGATTGAAGGAGGAGCAGGTAGGCCCCTTAGCAAGCCATAGGGATACCTGGTCTTTAAAGTAATGTAAGTAGGATTTCCAGCTGTTTTCACTTGCAGGCATACTAAAAGAAAACGTAGCTGGAAGAAAGCAGGATACCTTTCTGTTCTTTGCAACCAGTGAGATTATCCCTTTAAAAGCCTGTGTATTAGCTTTTCAATTAAGTGTATTAGTCAAGGTTCTCCAAAGAAACAGAACCCATAGAATGAATATATATGTATAAGGATTTATCAGTTTAGCTCACAAGATAAAGTCTGAGTAGTCCAACAATGGCTGCACCACACAAGAGAGGCTGAGAATCCGTAGTCACTCAGTCCATGAGGCTGGATATCTCAGTAGTCCCAATCTGGCGCTGAAGGTCTGATGAATTCCAAAAGATCAGCTAGTCTTCAGTCTACAGAAGCGAGATG
Source organism: Nannospalax galili (assembly GCF_000622305.1). Classification (NCBI taxonomy): domain Eukaryota; kingdom Metazoa; phylum Chordata; class Mammalia; order Rodentia; family Spalacidae; genus Nannospalax; species Nannospalax galili. Next base: position 196,670 of record NW_008329365.1, read on the forward strand.
AACTCACCCTGAAGGGTCTGGGCCATTTGTTGTCCTGTCTGGATTGGGTTGTTGCAGTTTCCCATTGACCTTAATCACAGGACATGGTAACACCAAAAGTCGCCCTAAGGAATCTCCTGCCTTCCAGATAAAATCTTCATAACTTCCTCCATTGTGGAGAACCAGCCCAATTTCCCCATGGTAGTCTGGGTCAATCACCCCTCCTAATACTGTTATTCCTTTCTTAGCCTGCTGACTGACTTAAGGGCATCAGAAGCCCAAAGTGTCCAGGGGGAAGGCTTAGATCCAGTTCAACAGAATGTTTGTTGTCTCTCCTGGCAACAGGACTCCCTCCTCTGGCACCAAAACATCCAAGCCAGCAGAGTGCAAAGTCGAGGGTACAGGAAGCAAAAATTTTCCTAGTGGGTCACCAGGGGGGATAATGAGTGGAATCATTCCCACTTCCACACCTTGATTCCTGGACCCGTGAATCCTGGCTATAGGAGAAACTGTACCATATATTGGATGCTGATTCAAAGCATACACTGCCTTCTGGAGGACCCTTCCCTAGCCCTCCAGGCTATTGCCACCTAATTGGTGTTGTAACTGTGTCTTTACAAGACCATTCCATCGTTCTATCAAGCTAGCTGCTTCACGATGGTGGGGAACATGGTAAGACCAGTGGATTCCATGACCATGGGCCCACTGTTGCACTTCTTTGTGAAGTGAGTTCCCTGGTCAGAAGCAATGCCATGTGGAATACCATGATGGTGGGCAGGAGACATATTAATGTGTTCGAGTAATGAAACCACATCTGGTACAGCAGCTGCAATTGGAGTCACTGCTTGATGAAGTTTTTGATAGTCAACTGTCATTCTCCATGACCCACCTGTCTTCTACACAGGCCAAATAGGAGAGTTAAAGGGAGATGTGGTGAGAATCATCACCCCTGCATCTTTCAAATCCTTGATGGTATCACTAATTTCTGCAGTCCCTCCAGGGATGCAATACTATTTTTGGTTCACTATTTTCCCTAGCAGAGGCCATTCCAGTGGTTTCCATTTGGCCTTTCCAACCATAATAGCCCTCACTCCACAAGTCAGAGAACCAATGTGGGGATTCTGCCAATTCCTAAGTATATCTATTCCAGTTATACATTCTGGTACTGGGGAAATAACCACAGGATGAGTTC
>NW_008329365.1:197888-199239 GCF_000622305.1 Nannospalax galili
GACTTCAGCCAAAACTCCATTTATCACCTGACCTCCATAAGCCCCTACTTTAACTGGAGTGACACAATGCTTTTTAGGATCTCCCAGAATCAGTGTCAACTCAGAACCAGTATCCAATAGGCCGTGGAATGTCTGATTATTTCCTTTCCCCCAATGTACAATTACTCTAGTAAAAGGCTGTAGGTCCCTCTGGGGAAGGATGGGTGAGAAGCAAACAGCATAACTCTTTGGTTCTGTGACAAGGTCATTCCTCAAGGGCACCTGGCCTTCCCTTCATTCAAGGGGTTCTGGGTCTGTAAACTGTCTCAAGTCTGGAAACTGGTTGACTGAGTGAGATTCTCTATTGCTACAATCCAATACTGACTTCCTGTCATTCGTCCTAGAGCTTTTCTGCTTATACAGATCAAATAAAAACTTAGTAGGCTTCTTATGTATGTGGTCCCTGGAAACACCATGATTGATTAGCCAGTACCACAGGTCCATTTGAGTCATGCCATTGTAGGTATTGTTTTGCCTTTGCCGCCCATTACAATAAGTACGCTCACCTTTGTTAATTCAATACTGCCACCTGACCCCTACTCCGAGGTCCTGTTACACCTATTATATTTACATTTAATTTAGGCAATTGAGCAGCAGCACCTCCAACTGTAAGATTCGGTGTACTGAATGTATTAGAATAGGGAATTAAGAATTAAGAATTGTATTAAATGTAATAGAATTAAGAAACTAAGAATCAAAAAAGAACTCTAGCAAAAGTATGTAAACATATCCAAAGTGTGTACATTAAAGATAAGAGCATCACTTAGTAGCCCTAGAATGTAATCTAGCAACCTGAGTGTAACTGTGTGATTAGCCAAATGACGTAAGCAACTGATAAACATATGTTCACCAAGTCATGCATAAGGACTATAAAAACCCAGAGGAAAGTCAGTTCGTGGGCGCACATATGAGCTGAACTCCCGTCAGCTGTGCGGCCCCATCTTCTGACTGATCCCGTCTCTGGACCGAGAGAAAAAAGAGGAACTTCATGTAGTGAACATCCGGACCTGACCTGACTTGACCCTCGACCGCAAGACAACCTAGCTGAGCCAAGACTACTGTCCCCACATCCAACTGAGACGACGTCACTCGGGCATTGGCCCTAGGACTGGTACTCTTATCTGTCATTCTGTTATATGTGAAATTTGTTTATGATTCCCCAAATAAATGCATTGAAAGACATTGGCTCTAGAAATATTTATCCTCCCTCGCTTAATGAGGTGATGCTCAACTAAGCCTCAATAACTCCACTCGCGACAGCCAGCATAAGGAAAAGAGCAAAAACAAAGCTCTTCAAATGTTCTGGTGTCTC
>NW_008329365.1:200240-208051 GCF_000622305.1 Nannospalax galili
GTTTCACATAGTCTACACGGATTTTCAGTGCTCTCCATGCTATCTGAAGTCTCTGAGTTGGAGAGCCTGCTCCAAATACCAACAAGTCCATTAAAGAAATTCATCCCTTCAATTCTGTTTCTCTAGAACCACTCCTGGTGTCACAATCTGTATTAGTCAGGTTCTCCAAAGAAACAGAACCGGTAGAATGAATATATATGTATAGAGATTTATCAGCTTAGCTCACAGGATAAAGTCTGAGTAGTCCAACAATGGCTGCACCACACTGGAGAGGCTGAGAATCCATAATCGCTCAGTCCACAAGACTGAGTAGTCCCAATCTGGCACTGAAGGTCTGACAAATTCCAAAAATATCAGCTAGTCTTCAGTCTATAGCAGCAAGATGAGCTCACCAGCGAGAGAGAAGGCAAGCAGCAAGAAGCCTAGCGTTCTCCTCTGCCTTGGCCTTTTATACAGGCTGCCATCAGAAGGTAACACCCACATTTAGGGTATGTCTTCCAGCTTCAAATGATCCAATCAAGAAGATCTCTTTCATTTCAGTTAATCCCAGATCCAGTCAAGTTGACACCCAGGATTAGCCATCACAGTGTGTAAATAGAAAGACCTGCTCTAAGAACAAAAAAAAATGATGAAATAAAGAACTTGCTATTGAATAAGCCTAAATCGTCTTGGCAAAACAAAGCTATAAAGGAGTTCTAGGGCTGACAACAGCATTTTATTAAAAATCTTGGCTGGACAGATGGCTCAGTGGTTAAGAGCGCTGGCTGGTCTTGCAGAGGACCTAGGTTCAAATCCCAGCATCTACATGGTGACTAACAACCAACAGTAACTCCAGTTTCAGGCAATTCAATGGCCTCTTCTGATGTCGGTGGGTATTGTGCTACATGGGTGCACTTACATACATGCAATTTTATACATGTATAAAATATTTTTCTTAATCTTTTAAGATTCAGGACATAGGAAGGTAGTGGATGGATGCAAGCACAGAATACTAGAATCTCCAGGTGATAAACTGGGGAAGGTTGGATAATGACGATCAGAAGAGGTAGGCGATAGCCAAAAAACTTCAATTTCAATTGCAAAATAAAATAGGGGCTTGTACAAAGCAAAACAGGGGAATATCCAGGATCCACCCTGGAAAGACTGGCATGGTCTGGAAAGCTTTTGCCTCCCACTGAGGGGGAGTGACCAGAGCCATGCTTGAGACAGAGAGCTTCAGAGAATTAGCACTGAATTCTCATTCTTGGTAACAGTCATTTTAAAGAGAATGAAATGAAGCAAAAGTTGCTTATGGCAGCAGATGGAGGAGAGAAGGTTGGAAAACCCTCCATCCTCAGCACTCAAAGAGTGGAGTAGTGGTGAGACCCCATTCTAAAAAGACCGCTGCTGAGTCAGCTGCTTGAGGGCTCCAAACTCTCCATGAACCACATTCTTCAGAAATCACAGGATTATAGAGCGAAGCCTGACCAGCAGAATTCCTCTAGACTACAAGAAAGAAATTTGAATCAGAATCCTGCAGTATTAATGAGGTGGAAACCTAGTCAGAGCCAGAGTCTGCATGGGGACATAGACCCAGATTCAAAGCATCACTCCTGACATCATGAAAAGCCACCAGGGGTGATGCCAGCATCAACAACAGGACTCATAAAGGAATCTCCAGAAGTGTGACCATAAATCTATGACCCAGCCCATAAAAGACCACCCAAGGGTATGACAGGCATCTAGAAACCTGGAAAGGAACACTGAAAGTCAAGGCTGGAACCAGAGAAAAAGCCAAGAAACAGCATTCAGACTGCACCCCCCATCCAGTTCTGTCTCACTTTGTATTTAGTCCTTTATTTGATAGCCAATGTCAGCTTAGCTAGCTATTTCCTCCTCTGTTCTTACTCCCTTCCATCACCCCCACCACCCCCACCTTCTTTTTATTTTCCTTTTGATAGGCTTTCCCAAAATATGTAGTTTGGCCTGGCTTGGGGAATCACTGTGCTTCAACCTTCTGAGATCAGGGATGTTTTGGGACTGTCTCATAGCACTTTTTCTCTCTTCACTCTTTCTCCAACCAGAGTGGCCTCATTCCCTTTTGTCCTTCTTGTTCTCCCTTCTCTTTACCACCTTCTATTGTTTTCTATCCTAGTCTCACTTTGATTTTTTCCTGTCTACTCATACTCACATAGTTATGCACTGGGCATAGTTACTGTATGTACACAGCACTATTGAGTGCTATGAGTTCTCCTTTACCTTCCCAAATGATTGGATCTAAAGGTGGGGGGGGTTGACCATTGCTCTATTTTCTTGGTGGGTCTACACTTTGATAGTGTCCTTTTGCAGACAAAATACTCTCAGGAGTACTGGAGATTAAGACTGGTGCCTCAAACACATGGTCTAATTACTGATCTCAACCCCCAGTCTAGTATAGAAAATGACACCTCAACTCTACTGCAACCTAGTTCTTCAATATTGTAAACACTTCCACTGAAAGAAAAAGTGTAACTTTTAAAAATTCATACAAAGACCTATCCCCAGATGTGCAAGTACTAACACAGGAATTATGAAAACTCAAGGTAACATGACTCTTCCAAGTCACTAATCCCACAGAAAAAGCCTCCGATGTGAGTGAATTCGACAAAATCCCAGACAAAGAATTCAAAAGCATGATCATAAACATGTTCAAAGAAATAAAAAAGGGCAAAAGTAAACTCATGAATGAATTACAAGAGAACATAACAGTAGAATTAAACAAGGAAATGAAGAATTCAATACAGGATATGAAAGGAGAAGTTAATAAAGAGGAATGCTGAAAAAATTGAACTACTGGAAATGAGAACTTCATTAGGTCAAAAACTCCATGGAAACTTCACCAATAGAATGGATCAAGGGGGACAGAATATTAGTGCTTGAAGACCAGGATGTATGAGAACATTCACACAGTGACAAAGATAAATGAACAAGAAATTATGAACAAAACATCAAAGATCTATGAGATGCAATAAAATGGTCAGATCTACAAGTCATAGGCATAAAAGGAGAATAATTTCACGCCAAAAACATAGAAAGATGAGCTCATTAGAATAATAGCAGACTTCCCAACAGAAACTTTAAAGGCCAAGAGGTCTTGGAATAATATATTTTATGCTCTGAAAGAAAATTAACTGCCAAATCAGATTACTACACACAGCAAAACCACCTTCCATATTTAAGGCGAAAGAAAGACTTTATACAATAAAAACAGAATAAAGGAATTCATGTCCACTAAGCCAGATCTACAGAAGATACTTGAGGACTTCTTTGGACTGAAGAGAAAGATAAAATGGAATTAAAATCACAATCAGAAGAAATAAAAGTCATTATGTACTGATTAATTCCATCAAGATAATGTAATAATTATAAAAATATATGTACCAAACAGACACTATTAGATTTAAATACACAGAATAACCCAAAACTATAATAGTGTTTGACAATATCCCTCTCTCATCAATAGACCATCCCAACAAAAAATAAACATCTTAGTTATATGACATCATAGATCCAATAGATATCTATAATAGAACCTTTGATCACTTAGAACATCCATGCTTCTCAATAGCCCATGAAACTTTCTGTTAAAAAAAAAAAATAGAATGTAGGGCAAATCTTTTTGTTGTTCTTATTTGTTTTTTTCTGTGTTTTGTTTTGTTTTGTTTTTTTCCTTTGAGACAGGGTCTCCCTGTAGCCCTATCTGGCCTGGAACTAGCTATGTAGACCAGGCTTATCTTGATCTCACATAGATTCACCTACCTCTGTCTCCCAAGTGCTGGGATTAAAGGCTTGTACAACCACACCTTGCTATAAGGCAAATTTTAACAAATATAGAAAAATTTAAATAATTTCATGTGTTCTGTATAACCACATGGAATAAAACTAGAAATCAACAGCAAAAGAAACTATAGAACATATATGGGCTCATGGAGATTGAATAGCATTACTATTGAGTGATAAATGGGTTATCAAAAAACCAAGAAGGAAATAAAAAAAATTGTAGAATTGAATTAAAGTGAAATGAAAACATATAAAACATGGAATACAATGAAAGCAGTCCTAAGAAGGAAGTTAATAGCTGCAAGTGCCTACATTAAGAAATAAAACCAGGCATGGTGGTGCACTTAAGAGGCAGAGGCAGGATCCTCTAAGATGAGGCCAGTCTGGTCTACATGAGTCCCAACAGGGAGACCCTGTCTCAAAAAGACAGACAAAAAAAAAAAAAAAGGAAAAAAGGAAGGAGGGAAGGAAGGAAGGAAGGAAGGAAGGAAGGAAGGAAGGAAGGAAACTAGGTGTGGTAACACACACCTTTGATCTCAGCACTCAGACAGCAGAAGCGGGTGGACCATTGTTCAAGGTCAGCCTAGTGTATGTCGTGAGTTTCAGGCTAGCCAGGCCTACATAGTGAAACTCTGTCTGGAAAAAAACAAGAAATGTGGGGTTGGAGAAATGGCTCAGCAATTTTGAGCACTGGTTGCTTTTGCAGAGGACCCATGTTTGATTTCCAGCACCCACATGGCAACTAACAACCATCCATAACTCCACTTCTAGGGGAATTTGATGCCCCCTTCTGACCTCCAGGTACACTTACATACATGCAGGCCATACATTCATACATGTAAAAAATATTTTTTTAATAATAAAAGAAAGAAAAAACAAATGAGTGAGATCTCAAATAAATAAGCTAATGGTACACCTTAGGGTCTTAGAAAAGTAAAAGCAAGCTGCCTTGTTACTTTCCTGTGGGTGGGATAAAATATTCTGACAAAAGTTAAGGGAGATATGGTTTATTTTGGCTCACAATACAAGGTTATAATTCCTCTATTGTAGGGAAGTCACAGCAGCAGAAGCTTGGGGTAGCTGGCCACACTGCATCCACAGTCAAGAAGCAATACGTGCTGGGCTCACTTCCTTCTTTTTATTCAGTCCATTTTCTCAACACTGAGTGGTGCTACCCACAGTGGTCTTCCCATCTCAACCAAATCTAGATATTCCCTTACAGATGTTCCTCATCTCCTAAGTGATTTTAGATCTTTTCAAGTTGACTACACTCACCATCATAACTCTACCCATTATCAACTTGACACTCAAACACATAACTGTTTTTGTTTTTTTTTTGTCTTTTTGAGACAAGGTCTCCTCACAGTCCCAGCTGGCTTGGAATTCCCTATGTAGACCAGGCCTCATAGAGATCCACTTGCCTCTGCCTCCTGAGGGCTGGAATTAAAGGTATACACACACACACACACACACACACACACACACACACACACACCCTGGTCCTAGCCTCTAAACACATAACTTTTTTTTTTTTTTTTGGTCTTTTTGAGACAGGGTCTCCCTGTAGCCCCAGCTATCCTGGAACTCACTATATAGACCAGGCTGCCCTTGAACTCACAGAGATCCACTTGCCTCTGCCTCCCGAGTGCTGGAATTAAAGGTGTGTGCCACTACATCCCTCTATAGCACCTTTTAAAAGACCAAAATCCAGGTCTTATCTGTGATCCTAGGCAATCTCTGTGAGACCCTATAAATCAAAATCAAGTTACATACTTCTAACATATAATTGTACAAAGTAAGCAGCCTTATTCCAAAATGGAAAAATGAGAGCATATCAATGAATAATTTGACCAAAGCAGGACCAAAATCCAGCAGGGAAAATATCAATTCCTGCAGTTCCATGTCTGGTATTGTTCTAGTTTCTTTCTCCATTGATGTAACAAAATACTCTGACTACCAACTTGGGGAGGAAAGGGTTTATTCAGCTTACATCTCCTGGATCACAGTTCATCAGGGAGCCCAAGGAAAGAACTCAGGGCAGGAGCCTGGAAGCAGGAGCTGAAGCACAGGCCTTGGAGGGACACTGCTTACTGGTTTGCTTCCCTTATCCATGCTCATCCTCCCTTCTTATACAACATAGGCCCAGGGGTGGCACCACCCACAGTGAGCTCAACCCTCCCACATGACTCAATAATCAAGAAGACGCCCCACAAACATGACTATAGGCCAGTCCAATGGAGGCAATTCACCAGTTGAGGCTTCCTCTACCCAGTGTGTCAAGTTGACGCTAAAGCTATCCAGCATAGGCATCTAGGGCTCATAGTGAAATCACATGGACTACAAAAGGTTTAAGTAGCCCCACCCCTCCAGCTCTGCTATGTGCAGCACACACAGACCCTCTCTTACTCTCTTGGGCTGGCTCCATTCCATGTCTACAGCTTTCCTTGGTGAGCATCCCATGGTCCTGGCATCTCCACCATTTTGGGGTCTCCATTGCCACTTAGACTTTGCCTTCACAACTTCACACAGTGACCACTCAGACAGCTCAGAGTCTCCTTGGAGGGACTGTAACCCTGTCACACATTGCCTGTCCATCCTCAGCTGCACTCCGAAAACATGGAACAAGACTTCATGACTCCCTAAATCTTGCATCTTTCATGCCTCCAAAACTAGTACCATATAATAACACTGCAAGTTCTTACATCAGCTCAGAATGGAGCTTTGCCCTTTGGACCACAGTTGCATCAGTTTCTATGTGCCAGACCTGAAGAAACTTTTCTCTAGGCATTAGCTGCTTTGAGGAGCAGGAGTTTCTATTTCAGATTAAGTATCTCAAATGAATCTGGATTCCCCAAGATGGAGCATCTGATGGGTGGGATTCTGCCCTCAGGATGCCTTTCCTGTTGTCCCAGCACAGCACGGGGGGTTTCTCTTCAGTGGTGCCGATCTCTTTAATATTTACAGCTACTTCTTCAGCACCAGCCTGAATGCCATCTTGCCTTGAAATTTCCTTTGCCAAAGAAATTAGTCTATTACCTTCAAACTCAGCTTTACCCTAGTTCTCAGTACACAGGCAAAATGAAGTCAAAATATCACATGAGCAGCCCCTAGCCTAGTTCCTGATAGAGATTTTGTTCTCCTCTGAAACCTTGTAGGACTGGGCCTCCACTATTGGTGTTTCTCTCAGCAAACCTATCTTTAGAATGGCCCCTTCGGGTATGCTCCTGGCATGCTAGGGCTTTAATAACCCAAAGTAAAAGACTCTTCCACATTCCAGCCACAAAGCAGTTCCAAAGGCTGAAGAACCACATGCCAACTTTTTACATTAACCATTCGACCTCCAGTACTATTTTTATTGTCTCGATTACTTTTGTGTTGCTGTGACAAAGTATTGTGACAAACAAAATTTAAGGAAGAAAGGGTTTATTTTGAATGACAGTCCTTCACTGCAGGGAAGTCACAGAAGCAGGAACTTGGGACAACTGGTTACCGTGTACCTGCAGTCAAGAAGTGAGAGTGATAAATGCTCAGTTCAGTTCACTTCCTTCACTTATTCATTCCACAGAATGGTGTTATCCACAATGGGTGAGTCTTCCTATCTTTATTAACCTAATCTATAATCAATGAATTGGTTCTTTGAAAAGATAAGATTGAAAAACTCTTGGGCAAACTAAGTGAAATTAACATTACACATGAAAAGGAAGACATTTCAATAGATATCAATGAAATTTAGAAAATCATTATACTTTACAAACATATTTCACTGAATTGGAAAATCTAAAGAGAGATGGTTCAGTGGTTAAGAGCAATGACTGCTCTTACAGAGAACCCACGTTCAGTTCCAAGCACCCACATGACACCTAACCAGACATCCATAACTCCAGTTCCAGGGGATCCAACATACTCTTGACCTCCTCAGGCACTGCACAACAGGAGTATACCTACCTACATGCAAGTAATACATACACATAAAATAAAAATAATAAATAAAAAAATAAATAATTTAAATATAT
>NW_008329365.1:208140-225780 GCF_000622305.1 Nannospalax galili
ACAATGAAGTTGAAGCAGTAATGAAAAATATCCCCACTAAAAAAAAAATCTGGGCCCAGATGGATTTACTGTTGACTTCTACCAGACCTTTATAAAAGAACTAATATCAATGCTTCTCCAAATATTCCATAAATAGAACAAACAAAAAGGAACATTAACAAGCTTTATTTTGAATGGTCAGTATTATCCTAATACCAAAACCATATAAAGACACACACATACAAAATAATAGGAGGCTGGAGAGATGACTCAGTGGCTAAGAGCTCTTGCTTCTCTTGTAAAGGATCTTGGTTTGGTACCCAGCACCCACATTCAGTGACTCATAACTACCTATGACTCCAGTTCCAGGGGCTCTGATACCTTCTTCTGGCATTCACAAGTACCTTCACCCACATGGTGCATATACATATGCTCAGTCCCACACACAATCACATAAAATAAATATTTTAAAAGAAAGAAACCGGGTGTGGTGGCACACTCCTTTAATCCCAGCACTTGGGAGGCAGAGGCAGGCGGATCTGTGAGTTCAAGGCCAGCCTGGTCTACATAGCAAGTTCTGGGTCAGCTGGGGCTACAGGGAGACCCTGTCTCAAAAAGATGAAAAAAAAAATTATAGACAATCTCTCTGATGAACATATAAAATATTTGTAAAGCAAATTCAAGAACATACCAAAAAGACCAATCACCATTATCAGGAGCTATAGGGATGGAGAAAAGACATGTCTTAAACAAATGGCGCTAGGAAAACTGAATAAATACATACAAAGGAATGAAACTAGACCCCTATATTTCACCCTGTGTAAAAATAAACTCCAAATGGATCAAAGACCCTTACAATAAGAACTAAAACTCTGCTGGGTGTGGTGGCCCGTGCCTTTAATCCCAGCTTTTGGGAGGCAGAGGCAGGTGAATCTCTGTGAGTTCTAAGCCAGCCTGGTCTGCATAGTGAGTTCCAGGTCATTTGGGGCTACAGGGAAACACTGTCTTAAAAAGTCAAAAAAAAAAAGCAAATAACAAATGCTAATGAGAATGTAGACAGAAGGAAACCCTTATAAATTAATGGTGGGAATCGAAACTGCTCTAGCCACTATGGACGTCAATATGGAGTGTCCTCAAAACTAATAATAGATCTTCCATGCGATCCAGCTACACTACTCCTGGTGTTTGCTTGGCTCCAAGTCAACATACAGAGACACATTCATATCGGTGTTTATCGCAGCACTATTTGTAACAGCTGTTACAGAACCAACCTTAGTGTTTGTCATCAGAGGACTGAATAAAGGCAGTATGGTATATGTGACTGGTGGAATCTTTTTAGACATAAAAAGGAATGAAGTTTTGTCATTTTCATGAAACTGGATGCAACTGAAGATAATCATATTCAGCAAATTAAGTCAGTCTCAGAAAGACAGATATTGTATGTTTTCCCTCATTTGTGGTTCCTAGTTTGTGTGTGTGTGTGTGTGTGTGTGTGTGTGTGTGTGTGATACAGGAACATGGGTGTGCTGGTTCGTGGGCCAGCATTCATGAGCATTCATGCAGAGACCAGAGGAGGATGTAGCCTGTACTTCTAAAGGTCTCTTTATTCCTTTGAGACGGCCTCTCACTGAACCAGAGGCAGTTTTGGTAAGCTGACTGGCTAGTCAGCTTCTAGGATTTACCTATCTCTACCCTGTAATACTGAGGTAACAGGCATGTGCAGCCACGCTCAGCTTTTTCCACAGGCATTAGGGATTTGAACTCAGGTTCTCATGTTTGCACAGTAACCACTCTTACCTACTGAGCCATCTCTCTAATCTCTGTAGTTCCTAGACTTTATACAGATACATAAAATCACATATGTAGGGGCTGGAGGGATGGCTCAGCTGTTATGAGCACAGGCTGCTCTTGTAGAGGACCCAGGTTCGGTTCCCAGCACCCACAAGGCAGCTAACAACTACCTGTAACTCCAGTTCCAGGGGATCCAACGGTGTCTTCTGTCCTCCTCAGGCACTACATGACACGGGTGCACTTACCTACATGCAGGCAATACACTCATACGCATAAAATAAAAATAATAAATAAAATATTTTTTAAAATGTAGAAGCACCACTGTCTGGAGGAACCAAGAGGGACTCACAGGAGATAGGGAAAGGGGAGGACTAGGAGGGTAAGGCTGTATGGGAACAATAGACTCAATACATATTACGCACTTGTGTGGAAACAAGTTTTTTTTTTCTTTTCTTTTGAGTCACAAAGAGAAAGCATACTCTCAAAATCCTAGATAAATATGACATTGTATTTTCTATTTTCTGAATTTGTATTTAATTAAAAAGCACTTTAAAATTTTTTTAAAAAGCATCTTAAAGTTTATATAGATGGGAGAACAATGGCCCTTCTATGCTGGTTTTTTTGTTGTTGTTGTTCTGAGACAGGATCTTACTCTGTAACCCCGGCTGGGCTCAAACTCCTGCCACAGCTTGCTGAATGCTTTGATTATAGGCATGAGCTATATGGGTTTTAACACATCACATATTGTGTAATATTTGGTTTGCAGTTTTAATAACTCTTGAAACTGAAAAAGAGGCTTTACAAATATATGCTAATTCAAATAAAAGCAACACACTATTGTTTGTACTTAGCATTCATAATATTTATTTTCAGTACTGAAAATAAATTAACTGGTTACACTGCCAGCATCATTCTGTCTTCTACCAGCCTTTCGTTTTCTGAGCTCCTTTGTCCCTTGGTTAATCCTAAATTCCAAGTTTCCATGTCTGAGAAGAAATAGCCCACAGAACAAATGACAATTACTCTTTCCCAGGGTTATAGGACTGATAAATGAGTATCGTGCAGAGTTAAGGGAAGTTGGACCCTGAACTTCAGAAGTGACTTGACACCAATAAGCACACCATGTGTGCTGTACAAATGTCCTCAGCACTTCTCCCCTTTGTCCTTTCCAACCTCATGAGACCCCAAGGTTGAGGTTGTTAAAGCTAACATTGTCTTCCTGGTGTGGCCCCACTGCAATTATAGCTCCCTTTCCAGTTTTATCATCAACTTCACCTTTTTGTTTGTTTTGGGGAGCCCCAGAAGTTAGGGTTAATCCCTAGAATTCTGGTAACAGAACCATATGTCCAATTTGACTGACATATTTCTGTCTTTCCCAGTTATTAGTTAGATGTTCATGGAAACTAGTTCAATTTTTTTTTTTTCTTTTTGGTCTTTTTGAGACAGGGTCTCCCTGTTGCCCCAGCTATCCTGGAACTCACTATATAGACCAGGCTGGCCTTGAAATCACAGAGATCCACCTGCCTTTGCCTCCCCAGTGCTGGAATTAAAGGTGTGCACCACCACGCCTGATTACTAATTCAAATTTTTACATTAAAAAAAACTTTTATTATTTTAAAATTATTTTTAAGAATTTCTGTCTCTGTGTGTGAATGTACACATGTGTACAGGTGCCTGAGGAAGCCAACGGCATCAGAGGCTCCTGGGAACTGGAGTCACAGACAATTGTGAGCTGCCTGTTCAGGATGCTGGAAACCAAACTCCAGTCCTCTACAAGAGCTGTACATGCCTTTAACTTCTGAACCACTGCTCCAGCTGCCATTGTTTATTTTTCTGGTTTTCTTTTCTTTTCTATTCTTTTCTTTTTGGGTCTCCCTGTATCACCAGCTGGCCTGGAAGTTACTATGTAGACCAAGCTGCCCTAGATCTCACAGAGCTCTGCCTGTCTCTGCTACCCGAGTGCTGCAATAAGAGATGTGTGCTACCGCACCCAGGTACCTTGAACTTTTAGTCCCCCTGCCTTCATGTCCTGAGATTGCTGGGGTTTTAGACATGCACCACCACAGCTGGTTTATGCCTTATGCTGAACTACATCCCTATCTCATATATATATGGAATCTCATTTTATAGCCAGGCTGGCTTTGAATTCATGATGATCCTTCCTACCTTAGTCTCCCAAATGCTGGGAGGACACATGTGCACCACCACATTCGGATTTGCTATATTAGTATATATATTTAAAATCTCTTTCTTAAAGACAGTTAAATATGCTTCACTTAGCTGAGCATGGTGTCCAAGCTAGCCTGAGCTACACTGTGAGTACTCATCCCCAAAACATAATGGATAAGAAATATGGTTCAGTGGTAAAGAGGGCTCCCTGATCTTCCACAGGACGAGAGTTCAACCAAGGACATGAGTTGATTCCCTGTACCCATGTCAGTCTGCTCACAATCTCCTGTAACTCTACCTCCAGGGGATCCAACACCCATTGGTCTTCACAGTTGCCCCGTCCCCCCACCAGCATGGGCATGTGTGTACACACACACACATACACACACACACACACACACAGTAAAAGATAATTCTTTTAAATGAATATTTTCAAAATATAATCTAGAAACATCCTTCTGACAGACATTTATTACAGAAAAGTTCAGCAAATTTGAAAGTCCTCTCTCTTTGTAAAATAAAAGTACGAAAATTTATCTTAACAATACAATATTCCTTTAAATATCTACTACAAATAACAAGGAATTCTCTGTATATCACAAAGGTTTCCACCATCACTCCCCACCTGCTAGAGTTTGTCATTTCCCCCAACTCATCCAGGCTTGCTGTGGTTTTAGTCTAGGAGAAACTGAGACAGGTCTTAGGTAGCCTTGGCTGGCAGTACACTAGATATTTAGCGGAAGATGACCTTGAACTCTTGATCCTCCTGCTTCTAGCTCCTAAGTACTGAGATTGAAGTTGTATACTACCAGCCAGGCTTCACTGGGGTTTAATTCCAAATTCATGTGTGAATAGTATTAAAAGGGTAGAAAATCTGATCCTCTTTAGAAGCGGGATCTTCGCAAAGTGCTTAGTTTTAGAAAAGGGGTGGATCACTTCTCTAGCACTCTGGAAGCCTTGGGTTTGAACCTCAGTACTGCAAAGAAAAAGAAAAGCCCCAGAAGTGGTCAGTACCAGGCAGGTACTGTGTGGGGTAAAAGGGTGGAATTTCTGCATTTGAACCCCTGTGGCTTTCCTGGAAGAGAGGTGCAGATCAGTGGCACAGACATAGATACACATGCTCTGTTTCTTGAATGCACAAGTTGGGAGCCTGTCAGCAAGAAGGCCATCACCAGAACTAAGCCAATGCCAGTATATGCCAGTGAACTTACCAAACTGTGAGCTATATTAAGTTTTTCTCATTATGAAGTTGACCTGCCTCAGGCATTTTACTCAAGCAGTGAAAAGCTGACAGCATGCTAATTGACATTAGTGAAGACTCTGAGAGGCATTTCCAGAGAGAATGAACTCAGTGGAGAAGATCTTCCCTGAATTTGGATGGCACCATCAAATGACTGGAGTTTTAGACTGAATAAAAAGGGAGGAAAGTTGAGAAATGACTGCTTCAAAGGCTTAGAGCAACCGGATAGCCAGCAGAGGTGTATGTGAGACCAAGTACAATGTTAAAGGTTGCTCTACGATGTTAAAAATCTACCTGCATCCAAGGATTCTGTTGTACATTGGCTGGCACACTGAAGTCACATCGTTTAGCTTCTGTCTTTGAGAAATATTTTCAGTTCCAAAAAGGGAGCAAGGAAAGAGAAAGGGACAACGAAACCACGTACAGTGAGTCTGAAAAAGAACTGGGCTGGAGAGACGCTCTGTGGTTAAGAGCACAAGCTGCTCTTGTAGAGGACCTAGATTCGATTCTCAGCACCCACGTGGCAGCCAACAGCCATCTGTTAACTCCAGTTCCAGGGAACCTGACACCCTCTTCTGACCTCTGCCAGCACTGCACAACACCTTGACTACACTTAAACACATGCAGGCAAGACACTCATACACATTTTAAAAAAAAGTCTGGGTGTGGTGGCGCAGGCCTTTGGTTCCAGCATAGGTAGGTGGATCTCTGTGAGTTTAAGGCCAGCCTGCTCTACATAGAGAGTTCCAGGCCAGCTGGGGCTACAGGAAGACCCTGTTTCAAAAAGACCCCCCAAAACTTAATTAATTGATTAAAATAATAAATAATTTTTTTTTTAAAGAGCTGGCTCTCAAAAATACCAAAAAAAAAAAGAGCTGGGGCTAGTGAGACAACTAAGCAGAGTAAAGGTGCTTACTGCCAACCTTGATGATGTGAGTTCCTACATGGTAGAAAGAAAGAACTGGCTGGCCACAATGGTGCACACCTTTAGTCCCAGCCCTTGGGAGGCAGAGGCATCTGGATCTCTGAGTTTGAAGCTAACCTGGTCTACATAGTGAGTTCTAGGCCAGCTGAGACTACAGGGAGACAAAAAGAAGAAGAAGAAGAAGAAGAAGAAGAAGAAGAAGAAGAAGAAGAAGAAGAAGAAGAAGAAGAAGAAGAAGAAGAAGAAGAAGAAGAAGAAGAAGAAAGAACTGATCCTCATAAATTGTCCTCTGACTTCCACATGTGGGCTGTGGAATGCATGTGTTCACAAAAACACACACACACACACACACACACACACACACATACACACACTAAATGCAATAATAAAAAAGTTCACAGTAGTCTTCAGCATGGTATTTAAGGATGGCAATGATATTAATCGTTAAAAAGAACTCATGCTCAATAAAGGATGCAGAGCCGGCCAATGGATCCCGACGTACCTTTAGCCACAGGAACTGCCTCTGGAGCTGCAAGGCAAAGTTTCCTCCACAGGCAATCCTGGTTACAGTGTCTTTGTGCTATTCCCTCACCACAGAGATGCCATTACCCAAGACAACACCATCACCTAAGCCACACATCCTGGAACTCCCTGTACCACCACATCAAGTGCTTTAAGGACTGTATTCACACAAGTACATGGGAAGAAACAGCCAACTTCCTCAAGGTGCACAAACATGCACACCCAGATTCTGAGAAGAAAAATGAAAACAGTTCTGGAGAAGACATTTTCATTGCTTTAAGTCTTGAGAATGGAAAGGGAAGCACGGTCCACCAGAGGTTGGAATGCTTGCTACTGGATAACCATAGTCCTTAATGTTGTACTTCTCAAGGATCTCAAGGGGTTCTCTGGGATCCCATTTTGTATGTGTTTGGAAAATAATCATCAGAGACTACTTCTCCTTGCAAGGACTTCACAGTTGCCAAGACTTTTTTTTAAAGGGGTGGTGGGGTGGGGGGACTTTTAAGGAAGTGTATTAGTTCCTTTTCTGTTGCTGTGATAAAATACCATACCAGAAAACTTAAAGGCTACAAGTCCATAACAATGGGGAAGACATGGCAAGGAGCAGAAGCTGAGAGACCACATCTCAAGAGTACACAAGTCAAGAAAACAAGCAGGAAATGGAGGGAGGCTGTAAATCCTCATTGACCACTCCCAGTGATGTTCTTCCTCCAGCAAGGCTGACCTCCTAAAGGTTCCATAACCTCCCCAAATAGCTTGGTCCCCAACTGGGGACCAAGTGTTCAAATACATGAGCATATAGGGAACAATTTTCATCCAAACAGCAACAGGAAGCCTGATTAGCACCAGTACTCATTTTCTGTATGTCCCAGCTACAGATAAAGTGTGACCAGCCACTTCAGGCTCGTGCCACCATGTCTTTCCTAACCATAATTTCCTCAAACCGTGACCCAAAACAAGCCCTTCCTACCCTAGATTGTTTCTTGTCAGATATTTTATCACAGTAAGAAGCGAGACACAATTTAAAATTAATAACTAAAATTTAAAAATAATAAAAGTAGCTGGGTGTGGCGGCGCACACCTTTAATCCCAGCACTTGGGAGGCAGAAGCAGGCGAATCTCTGTGAGTCCAGGGCCATCCTGGTCTACATAGTGAGTTCCAGGACAGCTGGGGCTACAGAGAGACCCTGTCTCAAAAAGACAATAAGTAAATAAATAAATAGATAGATAAATAAAAGTTTATGAAATAAAATGACCTACAATAAGGACATCCAGTTATACTCAATTCATCTCTGGTTTCAATTTCTTTCTTTTATAAAAGACAGAGTAATGCAAAAGGAACTCAATTAGAAATTGAGAAATTGAAGAAAATTAGAATTATGAAGCTGATAGTTTTTCAATAGTTTTTGAAAGCAAGATTATCCTTCGGGGATGTAAAGCACAATAAAAGTAGAAGCCAGGGTAGAACTTTGGAAATACCAACATGTATAATCTAGTAAGAAGAAAAAACTCAGTTAATTGTATTTTATTTGCTTTTAGCTACTTTTTGCCTTTTGCTAAAAACTTCAATTTTAAAAATTCTGTCATATCATCTTCATAGCAAACTTATGAAGGACAAACTACTGCTGGTCTCAGTTTATATCTTGCCCAAGGCCATATAGCTATTTAATGATAGAATTAAGGTGAAAATTGGTCTGGCTCCAGCATACCAGAACATTAAAATTAAACATAGTCATTGGAAATTTTACTTCACAAAATCTGTGACAAACAGATGCCATTGTTGTAAGATTCTCTGTCTACCTTTGTTTTTGTTTTGTTTTGTGGAATATGTATATTTTTATTTCTTATTTTTATTTTATGTGTATGAATGTAATGCCTGCATGTGGGTAAGTGCACCACAGTCATGCAATGTCCACAGAGGTTAGAAGAGAGGATCAGATCTCCTGGAACTGGAGTTAAGGACAGTTGTTTGCTGCCATGTGGGTGCTAGGAATCAAACCTGGGGACCTCTGCAAGAGCAGTTAACCACTGAGCCATCTCTCCAGCCCCTGAATATGTATATTTTAAATTTTGATTTAGTTTAATTTTTGAGTCACAGTCTCACTATGTAGCCCTGGCTGGCCTTGAACTCACAGATGTCTGCCTGCCTCTATCTCCTGAGTACTGGGATTAAAGCACATTAGCTGTACTTTATTTTTTATTATAATTTTTCTTCATTTTTAAGAATTTCCTACAGATATATGTGATCATATCCCCCTCCATTTCCAACTACCCCTGCCCCCCACACCATGTTCTTCTCCTAACCTCATGTCTGCTTCTTTTAATTTTTTCAAATGTTCACTAAATCAAGTTACTGCTACCCATATGTTCATGAGTATGAGGGAACATGGAAATCGTACCAGTAGGAACACTTGCTCTCAAAAGAGAATGATTCTCCCTCCCCCAGTACGTATCATCTGCCAATAGCTCCTCAGTATGGGGTGGGAGGCTTGGAGAATAGCTCCTTCATTGTTCTATTTTCATTCTGCTGATGTGACAAAACACTCTGACCAAAAGCAACTTACAGAGGAAGACTTATTTGGCTTATACTTCCAGGTCACAGTCCATCACTGAAGGAAGTCAGGGCAGGAACTCAAGCAGGCACTTGAAACAGAAAGCATGGAAGAACTCTGATTGCTGGCTTGATTAACTCCTACTAGCTCAGCTAATTTTTCTACACCCCAGGATCATCTACCCAGGGAATGGTACCATCCACAGTGAGCTGGTCCCTCCTCCATCAATTAACAATCAAAACAGTCCCTTACAGACAAGCCCACAGACCCACCTGGTAAGATAATTACTCAATGACTCTTCAGGTGATTCTAGGCTGTCACATTGGCAGTTAACCTAACTAGGACACCATCTGTGCTGAAATTCTGGCTGGCTTTGTCTGTCTGGTCTTATGCAGGTAGCTATAGCTGCTGTGAGTTCACAGGTGCAATAGTTATGTCATGTCCAGAAGGCAGCACTTCACAGCACTCCTCCCCATCCTCTGGCTCTTATGTTCTTTCTGCCTCCTCTTCCGAACTCTTCCCTGAGCCTTGTACAGGGACTGGGAGTAGGGGTGGGTGTAATAAAGTTGTCCCATTTAGGGCTGAGCAATTACTCCCTTAGTCTTGTGTGTTTTTTAAAAAATATTTATTTAATGGGGACTGGAGAGATGGCTCAGTGGTTAAGAACACTGACTGTTCTTGCAACTGAGCAATTACTCCCTTAGTCTTGTGTGTTTTTTAAAAATATTTATTTAATAGGGACTGGAGAGATGGCTCAGTGGTTAAGAACACTGACTGTTCTTGCAGAAGACCCGGGTTCAAATCCCAGCACCCACATGGCAGCTAACAATGGTTGGAAACTCCAGTCCCAAGGGATCCAACGAAATTAATAAATTAAAAAATTTATATTTATTTATTTATTAGTGTGGGGGAGGGCAAAGTATGCATTTGAAAGTTATAGGAAAACTTGCAGAAGTTGGTTTTCTCTCCTTCCATCATGTGAGTTCTAGAGATCAAATTCAGGTCAGCAGGCTTGGCAGGAAGTGTCTTTACCTACTGAGCCATCTCAGCAGCACATACCCTTTGTTTTTAGCCAGCACACAGCATATATTTTTCCAGGGTTTCCAGTTAAGTGCTTTGTAAGTTAACTTGGGCTCTTTCCTGAAACGTCCTAAATTCTAACCCTTATCATGAACTGAATCCAGCATCCACTCTGATTTTGGGATGCAGTCTGTTGTGTTAGCATCTCATCCTGCACAGCTTAAGAACTCACAGTTTGAGAATATAATATAGCAAATGTGATGGTGCACACCTGTGGTCCCAACACTTGGGAAACTGAGACAGGAGGAGCTTCATGAATTCAAGGCTATCTTGGGCTACATGGTGTGTTCTAGGTCAGTCTACATACCAAGACTTTCTCTCTCTCTCCCTCTCTCTCTCTCTCTCTCTCTCTCTCTCACACACACACACACACACACACACACACACACACACACATGCACATTTTCAAAAAGAAGGAAGGAAGGGAGGGTGGGAGGGAGGGAGGGAGGAAGGAAGGAAGGAAGGAAGGAAGGAAGGAAGGAAAACAGTGTTGAATGATTGAAGGATTACTGGATTACTTCCTCAAGGGTCAGGACTAGGGAGAGGTGAGTGCAACCCTGAAGGTGGTTTAGATGTGAACTCACTCTTCAGGGTCAGGCAGTGTGGGACCATCAATGAGAATGACCATGTTTTCACCCTCAGAGCTGCCCTGCCTCTTCCTTAGTCATATAGAGAAGGGACAGCATTTTGTTGCTTTCATAGATTTGGTGGTAGGAATCAAAGAAGGCTCCTTACCTTGTTTCTATTTTTTCTATTAAGTAAACATTAACTTGGTATCAAGGGAGAGGAGGAGTAAAGCTTGAAGTTTGAGGAGGTAGGAGAAGGTTTGAAATATATTTCTTCAATTCAGATGTATTTTTTTTTTTGGTTTTGTTTTATTTTAAGACAGGGTCTCCCTGTAGCTCCAGCTGGCCTGGACTTACTTTGTAGACCAGGCTGGCCTTGAACTCACAGAGATCCACCTGCCTCTGCCTCCCGAGTGCTGGGATTTAAGGACATGTGTCACCACACCTGGCTATGAGGTAGTTTTTAAATGTATTTTATTTTTAGTTTTTGAGACAGGGTCTTACTAGGTTGCCTAAGCTGGGCTCTTAATTCCCTGATTGAAGTGGTCCTCTTGACTCAGCATCCTAAACAGTCATGGCTATAAGCATTTACCACTTAGAGTTGCCTTTACATTTTTTGTACATTTATTTATTGAGGGGGGTGTACCATGGCATGTGTGTGGAAGTCAGGACAACTTGCAGGAACCAATTCTCTATTTCTACCACGTGGGTTCCAGGAATGAAACTCAGACCATCAAGCTTGGTGGCAAATGTGTTTACTTGCCAAGTCATCTTGTGGGCCTTAGAGGTGCCTCTTTTTAAAGAACAAAATTAATATCACCACATCAAGGCATTTCTGACAACTGTATGTTTTGGTATGAAAGCTTCTCTAACCTTTGTGAGGTCCTAGCTTCAATTTCCAGCACAACAAAAAATTAAATAATATAACTTTTACTCATAAAATATATATTTTTAAGTATGTTTAATTATGTTTAGTTTTATTTTTCTGGTACCTAACCAAACACAAAAAAACACTGTATCTGCAGATTCCACTGGCTACCAAGAGAAAATGATCAGGAAAAAAATCAGACCATGTATACACATTTCTATGTCATCACTATTCCCTAAACAGTATAACTATTGATACGGCATTTACATTTTATTAGTTATTTTAACTAATCCTTTCCCTCCAGTGAAAGCAGTTGTAAGGGATCACAATGATATGGCCAATAAGGTCATGCTATGGTTAAAACAAATGTGAAGGTTTAAATGACTATGTTAGACTTGGGGAACACTGAGGAAGGAAAATAAGAGGGCTTGCAGCCAGGAATGACACAGCTAGTTCTGGCAAGAAGCCACCTTTGTGTGATTCCCTGTAAAATGTCCTTGGGACCAAGGGCACATGCTCTTTCCTGTAGAAAATAATGCCAGTGGCACTGCACATCTTTAATCTCCTGGAGCCTCTTGAGAGTCCATTCCTGGCACCCGAACTTGGCTACCACACACATGAGTGTATTCATGCCCACATACTCACAAAGTAAATTAATAAGTGGAAAATGCTCATTTAAAATTAATGTGTAAAAAATATATATATAGAAAAAAAGGAGAAAGCCTTCACCTATTCCAAGAGACCACACTAGACTGCCTGCCCCAGGGAAGACCAGGGGAGGAGAGATGGTGGACCAGGGTTCATAAAACATGAGAGGTAGTCCCTTTGCTGCCCTCCACTCTGGAGGATGTATTTAATTTCTGCTTTTTCTTTTTCACTTGCTAAGATAAACCTTAATACATGCTTGCTCTACCTGTCCCAGTGTAAATTCTTCTGTGAAAACGCAGGAACGGAGACTGCTGCCATCACCGGTATTGGAGGGAATCTCAAAGAAGTCATCTTGTTCACAACAGCATTAGTAGGTTTTGGGGATCCGGACATGAATGCACAGTTGAAGACATTTCATTCCCTTCTTTGAGTCTCTTATTCCTATTAAGGAGACAGAGAATAAATTTATAATTTTTTATGTGATACTATATGATCTTGGAAATGAAATGTTTTGTGCATTACATGTACTTAGGTTTGAAGGTTCCATTCAAAATTAATGTTGAAATGTAATTGCTGGGGCTGGAGAGATGGCTCAGCAGTTAAGAGCACTGGCTACTCTTGAAGAAGACCCATTTTGAATCTTAGCATGACATGGGTGCATTTACATACATGCAGGCAATACACTCATATACACAAAAATAAAAATAATACATAATTTTTTTAAAGTTAGAAAAATATATTGACCGGAAAAAAAATGTTTTATTACTTACTAATATCCCTACTGTAGTTCCTTTTCTCTAAGGTCTCAATTATCATGGTCAACTAAACACTTACATGGTTTAGGGACAAGAGTTCAGGAAAGTAAAAATAATAAAGAAAATATTTTTTAAAAAGAAATGTAATTGCCATTGCATTGCATTGCATAGCGTTGCATTGAAAAGCAATGCTCAGAGTGATTTGGTCACAAGCTGGATATCCAGAAATGGTAGGCAGAAGCAGCTAAAAGAAGAAACAGTCACCTCTCTGCCGTCGCCTCTGAGGCAAGCATGACCCTGCCTGTACTTTGATTTTTGCAAATTTGGTTTCCAGGACTCAGAGAGAAAGGCTGTATACTTTTTGGTTTTTTATGAGTTGTTTTCATTTGTTTGCTATGGGGGGTGGGGGGGGATGGGAGGATCAGCACAGGCTGGCCATCAACCTCACTGTGTAGTCAAGGATGGCCTTGAACACTTATTGCATGAATTTTTCCTCGGGAGTTGCAATCAAATGTCTACTCACACTAGATAGGGCTCCAACGACAGACCAAAGTAACAATTCCACCAAAATTGTTGAACCAATGAGTTTATTTGGCTTTCTTACTGAGTATGAATGAGAGGTAATTTACAGGCACATAGGTGACTCCCAAACAACAGTATTGTTATGGACCCTGGGACTAGTGAGGAAAGACCACCAGACTCAATTCAGATCAAGACAAAAGATTTTATTCAAGCTAGCTTGGACTGCAGTCATGCTATCGGATTAGAGTGCTGCAGTGGGGAGGGAGAGGGAAAGGGCACCTTTTAAAGCTAAAAACCGCAAAAAGGAATGTTGATGAGGTGTTCCCCGAATAACAGGGTAGAGGGTGATCTCAGTCTACATGTCAAGGTGCCCTAAAATAGTAAAACAAGCGAGTTACTGAAGCCAGAATCAGCAGTTAGTCATATCATAATAATTTTGTTTTCTATATGTCTAGAGAGCGAGTGACCGCGGCAGCATTCTCCTGGGAGGAAAAGGGAGAAAGGGGTCAGGGCTTCTGAAAACAGTCCTTGAGCTAGAAATACACTATGGCCAAGCTTCTAAGATGGCTACTTTATCCAAAATGGGGTCAGTTTGGTCAGTACAGTATGATCAAAAAAATCTTACCCCAACATGGACGATAACGTCTCAATAGCTGCACAGATGGAATCTCTCTTTAGTTAACCTTCTGCCTTCTCTGTACTCTAGCACCACCGGAAACCACATGCAGCTGGGACAGAATTGAATACAGCTGGCAGAAAGGTTCAGAATGGCGTGGCTGGTGACTCTTCCCACCCCCTCCTTCTGTAAGGGAGTATGAACAGACCTAATCTCAAGGCTGGCTCCTGAGTAGTCACAGCTGCGTCTAAAAAAGATGGTAACAGCTGTTACTGGGGGAGGACAGGGCTCAGCAACAACCTCATCGCCTTCCTATTTCTGCTCAGGCACTGGGATTACAGGTGTGGACCACTATGATTGGCAATGTATATGATTTTAGATTTATTTTTTAATTATGTGTGGGTGTGTCTGTGTATGACTATGGGTACATGAGTGTGTGTACCCATGGAGTTCAGAGGCAATGGGTCCCCTTGGAGCTGGAGTTACAGCAGTTGTAAGCCACCTGATGTAGGTGCTCGGAACTGAATTCAGGTCCTCTGCAACAGTAGCCTGTGCTCTCAACCACTGAGCCATCTCTCCAGCCCTGTGTGTTCTTAAACTACTAAAACTTTGACCATTGGTATGGCAGTCACACTATAACTAATACAAGGGGCAATTTTCAATATTGTTTTATCCCTTCTTTTTAAAAAATAGGTTATGATTTTTATTTTTATGTGCATGAGTGTTTTGCCTGCATGTATGTAAGTATACCACATGACTGAATGCCCTGCAGAGGCCAGAAGAGGGTGTTGATTCCTCTGGAACTGGAATTATGATCAGTTGTTAGCCACCATGTGGCTACCGGGAATCGAACTTGGGTCCGCTGTAAGAATGCCAAGTGTTCTTTGCCACTGTGTCATTTCTCCAGCCCCTTGTTTTATCCCTTCTGTTCAAAATCTCCAGCCCCTTGTTTTATCCCTTCTGTTCAAAATCTCCAGCTACTTTTTATTGGCTCTTAAATTTTGGGGGGAATTTACATCCAGGTTTTACTCCTTGCCATTCTTTAGTTTGGGGAGGCCATTATAAATATGAACATGACAAACATTCCCTGTGGATCAATGGTTTCCAAATATGAATGGCATGCCAGTCATGGTGGTGCAGACCTTTAGTCCCAGTACTCGGGAGGCAGAAGCAGGTGGTTCTCTGTGAATTCAAAGCCAGCCTGGTCTCCATAGAGAGACCTGGCCAGTTGGGGCTACAGGGAGACCCTGTCTCAAAAAGACCAAAACAAACAAACCAAATATGAGTGGCCTAAGAATACAGAAAGAGGCTCAGCACTAGTGGAGATCCCTCAGCCCCTCTGTGTCTGACAAGTTGCTCAGATCATTCCGATGGGCTTTAGACCATGTTTTACGAATACATTTTTTATTTATTATTTTTATTTTATGCGTATGAGTGTACCACCTGAATGTATGTAAGTGCACTCGTGTCATGCAAAGCCCGAGGAGACCAAAAAAGGGTGTCAGATCCCCTGGAACTGGAGTTACAGATGGTTGTTAGCCGCCATGTAGGTGCTGGGAATCGAACCTGGCTCCTCTGGAAGAGCAGCAAGTGTCCTTAACCACTGAGCCATCTCTCCAGTCCTAGAACATACTTTAAAGAGCAGTGATTTGAAATAGCGGAGATGACATGAAACATTGGTATGTCCTACAAAGTTAGGGTCATCCGTAGAAAATGAACAATATTGATGTTTCTTCATTGTGACAAGGTACAATAGAGCCCTGACTAGCCTCACACTCACTATGTGGCCAAGATTGGCTTTTAACTCCAGATCCTCTTGTCTCTGACTCCAAGTGCTGGAATTACAGGCAAGCGCCACTACATTTGACAATATTGATCTTTAAAAGGTGGTTCATGTTGGACATAGTAGCATTAATCTGTAAACTTAGCAGTAGGGAGGTAAAGGCAGGAGGATCAAGATTTCAAATCCAACCACAGTTACATCATGATTTCAAAGCTAGCCTAGGGTACCTGAGATCCTATCTCAGAAAATACAAAACAGAAAACAAAGCAAAACAGAAAAAGAGAGGTCATAAACGGTGTGGTAAGTCACACCTGTAATTGCAGAACTTGAGAGGCTGAGGCGAGAGAATTACCATGAGTTTGAAGTCAGCCTGGGCTATAGGTTGAGACCTTATCTCAGACAGACAAAAGATTTCTCCCACACGTAAAAACAGTCAACAGTGGACATAATCCAGGGCTGGTCTGGCCCTTCATGTAAGGAATCTAGGTTCCCTCTAAATTGTTTCTCCTGTTTTACTGCAGCTTAACCTTCATGTGGACTTTTATCTCCTGGGTCTCGGATGATTGATTGTTGGCTATTACACTGACATTCGTATAGGAAATTATCTTGATCAGCCATAAATTCTATGTTTGCACAGCACTGAAAACAGAGACTATCACAGAGGTCTGGGAACAGTAAGACTTACAGACCAAATAAAGGTGCCCGAAGTCCACAATTCATTAAATCAGTTGAAAATAGTAAGAAACAAAGAAAAAGAGAGGTGATTAGAGGTGGAGATCCTTGGTATAGGAGGATGTAAGTAGAACAGAAAGATCACATCACCTGAATCCTTGAGCCACAACTGTCTTTGTGCCCTGTTTCTTCTACATTGGTCTTGTGAACAAAAGTTCCCAGAAAAACTGCATCTTGAAACTGAACATTCCTCTTAATTTTTTTTTTCTTTTTTCTTTTTTTTTTTTTTTTTTTTTTTTTTTTTGAGACAGGGGTTCCCCTGTAGCTCTAACTGACATGGAACTCACTATGTAAATCAGACTGGCCTTGAACTCACAGAGCTCTGCCTGCCTCTGCCTCCCAAGTGCTGGCATTAAAGGTGTGTGCCACCATGCCCAGCTATGAAACTCAACATTCTACAAAGGTTGATATACTTACTAGAACTTCAGTGATTCTGGAGAGTTTGGAATGTTGCAAGTGAAAAGCCTAATTGCCATTTATCTTGGGCCATCTTTAGGACCCTAAATAGCCACTCCTTGCCTACTTTTGATTCTGACTTAACACCCTGTGATTAACAGATAAAAACCATTTGGAGTGTATTAACTTAGCAGACCACCAGCTTCCGCCAGGCAGAAGACTGTCATCAGATAGCATCTGATGCCTATAGCTGAAATTTCTCTTTGCTGTAGGCAGACCTACTTAATGTTTCCACTGATGTATTTGAAAAGTGTCTTGACTTACGACTTTTCTTTGTTCTGTTACTATAAAAACATCATGAAACTGTTACCATGTTGGAACATGGAATTTGGGTCTGATTCCTATTAGAAAAAAAAAAAAAAAAAAAAAACAAAAAAAAAAAAAAAACATTTTTTAAAAAAATTTTTTAAATAGTTTCTGCTGCTACAGAGTCCCT
>NW_008329365.1:226067-238678 GCF_000622305.1 Nannospalax galili
ACTATAAATGTGTACCATTTTGGAAAAGTGAATTTGGGTTGAATTCCAATTAAAAAAAAAAAAAAAAAAAAAAAAGCTAGGCATGGTTGCACAGGCTAATAATCCCAGTGCTAGGGAGGCGAGAAGACAGGCAGCACTTTGGTGCTCACTGGCCAGTCAGCCTAGCCTACTTGGCAAGTTCTAGCACAGTGAGAAACACTGGCTCAAAAGAAGAAAAAAAAAAGGTGATCCACACTTGAAGAAGGACTCCTGACATTGTCTTCTGGTCTCTACAGCCAAACTCAACGTGCATGTGCACCTACACACACATGAACACATGCATATATGTACACATACACACACAAACACAAAATCCATCATTGAATGACTGAGTTCTCTCCCCTCATGGGATTCCAAGGCAGAAATCAAGGTTCAGCTAGGCTAAGTTCTTGTTTGAGGCTCTCTGGAAAATCTGCTTCAGGTTCAACCTTCTCCTTAGCAGAGCTTAGTTCCTTGAGGCTGGAAGAATGAGGTCACCTTTCCTTGCCAATCATCAGTTACGGCCCCTCCTGTTTCAACAGGCCACTCATCTTCCTCGCCTTCACACCAGTCCACTCCATTTTCAAGACAGCAACTCCTCTCGTGCTTTGAATCTGACTTTGTGGCTCTAGACTTGGACATAAGGGCTCTTAGGGTTAGATCAGGCTCACCTGAAAAAACTCCCTATCTGTATTAATTACTTTTCTTATTATATGACCAAATACCAGGCAAGAAGCAACTGAAAGACAGGGATATTTATTTTAGCTCATGGTTTCAGGCAGGGTCCAGCTCATTGTGATGGGGAAGGCATGACAGCAGGACTGGCTCCTGTCTATGGTGCTGCTGTGTGCAGCTGCTTGCTCACACAAGAGAATGCTGGTACTCCTCTGATTTTCTTTTTTTCCCCTTCTTATTCATTCGGAGCCTCCAACCTCTAGGATGATGCCACTCACATTAGAGTAGCTCTTTCTTCCTTAGTTAATCCTTGCTAGAAATATCCTCACAGACACCTACAGGTGTATCTCCTAGGTGATTCCAAATACAGTCAAGTTGGCAATCAATATTATTCATCATACAATTTTCTTTTTGAGATTGGGTCACATGAGCCCAGACTGGCCTTAAAGTTTTTATGTAGCTAATGATGATCTTTATGATACTTGTCAACTCACTGGATTTAGAATCACCATGGAAACACACCTCGGGATGTGTCTATGAGGGTGTTTAGCCGAGCAGGGAAGACGCACCTTGAATGTGGGTAGTGTCTGGGGTCCTGGACTGAAAAGAATTCAAGCAAACAGGCCAGTATCCATCTCTCTCTGCTTCCTGACCATAGATGAAATGTGGCCAGCTGTCTCATGCTCTTGCTGTCATTCCTTCCCTTCTGTGATGAACTGTGTCCTCTCAAACTGTGAACCAAAATAAACTTGTCCTCTCTTAAGTTTTGTTGACAGCCCTTTGATCACAGCAATGAAAAAAGTAACTGCCACAACCTTCATCTCCTTATACTTTTACCTCTACCCACTAAATCCTGGAATTACATGCATGCACCACCATGCCTGGTGAGGCTTCTCTAAGCCACATTACAGATACACCTGAATAAAGAAACAGCCTGATTCTTAGCATTCATTTTAAGGCCAAGAACAGACTTGAACTCTGAGAACCTGTTCCTTCAGATGTCTCATAGAACTGTGCTCTTGAGCAAGGCTTCATTCATTCTTTTATGGAAACCGTATCTCAGCAGGAATTGGGGAAGTAGAAGCTAGGACCCACCCTTATCTTATCAGAGAATCTTGTCCTTTGATCCAAAGGCCTAGAATCGAGCTCTCTCTCTCTCTCTCTCTCTCTCTCACACACACACACACACACACACACACATACACACACACTTCTCAAATCTTCTTTGTTTGCAACTATAAAAACAGCCGCTTTAGCACTTTGTTATGTAAATTGTGCATTTGAATTCCTATCTTGGGTGGAAGGCAAGAAGGGGGCCTGAGGGATTAAAGTCTTATGCCCAGGTCATGAGGAGGGCATGGCTTAGTCAGCTTGTCTGCATTATAAACAGTGACTTTTGGGTTGCAACCTGAGGTAAAAGGCTTTAGTCCAGATTGTGTCCATATGCCTACAACCTGACTCCATCATATTGACTTCAGGCCAGTGGACTTGGAATATTGTATACGTCTGCAAACATTTTTAAAAGGACTACAAACAACAGCTAAATTAGTGTTTGAATAACTGGGAAAAGATGTACATAAACTAGAAAAAGAAATTTTGTTCACTATTTTACAGTTCTGTTTACCACAGCAGTTAATTTAGGATTGGCATAGTTGTTGACCTAGACATAAATCTGTACCTTGTGATTCGATATTTCCACCCCTCTTTCTACATAGAATTATTTTGGTTGTTTAACTCTTTTTTTGTTTGTTTGTTTGTTTGTTGATTGTTTGAGACAGGGTCACAATGTCACCCAGTCTGGCTTTGAACTTGTAGTAATTCTCCTGCCTCAGCCTCCTGAGTGCTGAGTGTCATCATGCCTAGCTACATAAGTTGAGTGATAGTTTTTTGCTTTAATTTGGATTGGAAGTGTATCCCTCATCCCCCAACAAAATTCCAATTTTTTAAGAAACCAAATTGTCAGTAGTAATAATTCTAAAGTGGGGAGTATATGGCAATAGAAGATGAGGTCCACAGAATTCTCGCTATTTCTCCAACATAATCAAGATCATAACATACCTAAAGCCATCGCCTCCTTGGCTGCCTCTGGCTTTGATGACATACGGAACTTGAAATAGCTGTTTCAACATCAAATTTATTTCCACTGTTACAGCATTGTATTTCCTTTGGGAGCAGAGAGTTTAGCACTTAAAAGCCAATGCTTGCAAGTTCAGGTGACAAAACTCTGAAAGCAGGTAATCACAGTGAATGTGAGTAGAGTCACTCCCAAGTTCACTGTTGGTTTCCTAGATCTTACTCTTTCTATAGAAGAGAAAGTGCCATTGTTGTTTGGGCTCAAAATATGTATCACATTCTGCAAGAAGGGACTGTAACTGCAAAATTTTCCCAATCTGATATTGTTTCTATTTTCAACAAAATGTTCCACTTTCTTATACAGTTGACTCGTGGGCACAGGAGTATGTGATAATGATAAGTTCTGCAGGTTTCAGGTTCATTTCTTCTCTAATGAAGAATGATCTGAGACAATGTCAATGGAATGTCAGACTGGTGTGTAACGCATTCATTAATTTTATAGGTGATGGCTCCATAACCATGGAGATGAATACACAACCAGAGGGAGTCGAAGCAAAGACAAAACATTGCCCTCTATACAGCAGGAAGTTTACTTGTGACCAGATGGACAGTTTTCTTTAAAAGTATGAATGGATGTTGTTTGCTGATCATGGTACCTTGAGATTATAATGCAAGCAAGGCAGACAAGGGCACCAAGGTGATGTGAACTTCAGGTGGTAAAACAGAAATGGCCTCCTTCACCACCCCCTTCCTGCTTTGTTCATGGGGTTGTTGAGCCGGAAGCAGGCTGAGGATGGTTAATAACCACATCGTAGGTCATACCATCCAATGCATCAACCATCATGTTTTAAGCAAATATTATGTGAAGCCTTAGATTTTAGTTTGGAATTGGATTGGACCAATTGTGCAACAAATATAAAGTCTCAGTTATTCTATGGCCTGTCAAGATCCTGGTTTTCACTAGTGAAATGAGTTGTGTTCTGGTTCCTGAGGACTTGGCGTTCTGGTCACTATTGCTATCAGATAGTCCACAAGACATAGTCACCTCCTCTCTGTGGTGATGTTTTTGGCATTCTTTCTGTAGGGTTCCCCATCTCCCATTCATTTAATTAATTGGTGTGTGTGTATGTGTGTGTGCTTGTTGAGGTCAGAGGACAACCTGCAGGGGTCAATTCTCTCCTTCTACCATGTGGGTCCTGGGGATCAAACTCAGGTCATCAGGCTTGTGCCGCAAGCACGTTTACCTGCTGAGCCAACTTGTCAGTCCCAACCACTCATTTAAATATTTCACATGTGTAAACCCATTCATGTCAGAGAACAAAGATCTAAGTGTTCTAAGCCCCACTTTGTTAGGCGTGTCTCCTGAAATATCTAAGAAACAACATTGTAGTAGGTATTTGTTGCCACCAAATACCTAACAGAAAGCAATTTAAGTGGAGTTTCTTATTTGTCTGTGAAGTCACTAATATGGTCTGTTTTGGTGTGGAAGGTGTGGCAGCAGCTTAGTCTACAGTGCTGACCAGGAAGCAGATAAAGGGGAATGAAGGTTCTCTGTTGCTCTCATTTCTCTTTTTTATTCAGTTCAGGGCTCCATCCCACAGGTTGGGGCCACCCACATTCAAGGACAGACTTTCCCCTTCAGTTAAACCTCACTGGAAACACCCTACAGACAGCTACATGTTTCTTAATCCAATAAATTTGGCAATTGATATTATCTATGGCAAACATCTATTTGTTAACCTTTTCTCACAAATCCATTGTTTTGAAGTTGAAGCCACTAATACTGGAAGTGAGGTTTTGGAAAGATGAAGATTACGGTGCCAATTTTGCTGCTACTTTTCTTTTTATATATTCTTTAAAAATTTTTTTTGGATTTATTTTATTTTACGTGTATGAGTATTATGCCTGCATGTGTGTAAGTGCACCCGTGTTGTGCAGTGGCCTTGGAAGGCAGAAGAGGGCATTGGATTGCCTGGAACTGGAGTTACTGACAGTTGTTAGCCACCATGTGGGTACTGGAATTTGAAGCTGGGTCTTCTGTAAGAATAGCCAGTGCTCTTAACCCCTGAGTCATCTCTAAAGCCTCTTCTTTTTATTTTTTAAAAAATATTTATGGGCCAGGTGTGATGGTGTATGCTTTTAATACCAGCACTTGGGAGGCCCTCACCTAGCAGGGTCAACTCCCAGTACCGCATTAACAATAAATTTTTAAAAAGGGGTTGAAGAGATGGCTTAGTGGTTAAGAGCACTGACTGCTCTCGCAGAGGACCTGGGTTCAATTCCCAGCACCCACATGGTGGCTATAAATGATCCTTATCTCCAGTTCCAGGGGAATCCCATGCCCTCTTCTGACCTCCATGGCATTGCATGACACGGTGCACTTACACACATGCAGGCAATACACTCATACACATAAAGGAACTGGAGTTAGGACAGTTAAGGTCTCCCTGTAGCCCCAGCTGTCCTGGAACTCACTATGTAGACCAGGCTGGCCTTGAACTCACAGAGATCCACCTGCCTCTGCCCCTGCCCCTGCCTCTGCCTCCTGAGTGCTGGGATTAAAGGCATACATCACGATGCCCGGCCTCTTCTTTCCTTTGTAATCTCTACCGTGGTTTATACTTGACTCACAGCACTGATTTCATCGACTTAACAGTTGCTACTTGCCCCCAGTCTACCCTAAATCTCCCAATGCTACAATAACAGTAATTCCATTTTGGTCTCTGCCTCTACAGTATGGAAAACCAGCTTTCAGTCACTAGCATCAAAATGTGTTCTAAGAATAACTTGCAGGAAGACTTCCCTGGGAGGTGTGCATAAAATTTTGGACTCGAGCTAGTCTCAGGTCTATAAAATCAGATAGGGACAGGGCTGGAGTCTCCATTTTAACACGTTTTCTAGGGGAAGTACAAGGACCACTGCCATATGGGATCTCTTAGCAGCCAATTTATGTGGCTAGAGAGATGACTGGACAATCGATTTTTATTTTTGATCTTTTTGAGACAGGGTCTCCCTGTAGGCCCAGCTGGCGTGGAACTCACTATGTAGACCAGGCTGGCCTCGACCTCACAGAGATCCACCTGCCTCTGCCTCCTGAGTGCTGGGATTAAAGGCATGGGCCACCATGCCTGGCTGACTGATAAATTTATAATGGCAGTGGAAGAACCAGTTTAGAATTCCTTCCTGGAGAGGACCTCTAGTCCTTTTTCTATAGACTAAACATGTGTGCTCTCCCCAAATCTATGTTGCTATCTAGTTGCCAGTGTGACGTATTTGAAGGGGGCAAGTTTAGAAGGTAATTAGAAGGTGACCAGAGCCTTCTGGAAGGAGATCGGTGTCCTTATAAGAAAAGGCCAGAGAACTGGCTCAGTCTTCTTTTTCTACCTTGTGATGTTACAGTATGAAACCAGCTGTTAGCTGGTAGGACAACACACGCCTGTAGCTCCAGCACTAGTGAAGCAGAAGCAGGCTGAGAGCTGCAAGTTTGAGGCCAGCTTGATCTATATAGCAGGTTCAAGGCCAGATAAGGATAAAGAAAATAAGGAAGAGGAAGAAAGAAGGAGGAGGAGCCAGAAGAGGAGGAGGAGGAAGAAGAGAAGGAAGAGGAGGAAGGAGGAGGGGGAGGAAGACTATCTATAAGCAACAGACACTCTATATCAGAACCCAACTCTGAAGAACACTGGTGTCAAGATTTTGGCTTTGGAAGTTTGAGACATTAATTTCTATTGTTCATATTCACTTAATTGTGTTTGTTTTGTTTTATGAGACGGAATCTTATATAGCTGAGGCTGGCCTCAGGCTCACTATGCAACTAAGGATGACCTTGAACTCCTGATCCATCTCCCATCACCTTGCAAGTGCTGGGATTAGAAGCAAGTACCACAACAGCTAGTTTATTTGGTACTAGGGATGGAACCCAGGGTTTCAGGCATTCTAAGTAAGACTCTACCAACCAAGCTACATCTCAGCCCCAACCATGTTTTGCTATTGCACCTCAAAATCACTAAGACATGTTTCAACAATAACAGCAAACAAACAAACAAACAAACAAACAAAGAGGGGCTGGAGAGATGGCTCAGTGGTTAAGAACACTGACTGTTCTTGCTGAAGACCCAGGTTCGAATCCCAGCACCCACATGGCAGCTAACAACTGTCCTTAACTCCAGTTCTAGGGGATCTGACAGCCTTTTCTGTCTTCCACGGGCATTGCACAACACAGGTGCACTTACCTACACACAGGCAATACATGCATACACATAAATTAAAAATAATAAATAAAATATTTTAAAAATAAAAATAAATAAAATATTTTTTTAAAAAACAGATAAAGTGGAACACAAAGGGTTCATATGGGCCCGGGTTGTAGTTCAGCAGTAGAGGGCTAGCTAAGTTAAGGTCCTGAAAGTACTGGGGGATCCCTAGCACAATTAATCCATTCTGAATCATTGTGCTTAAATAAGGTAATCCCAGCACTCAGGAGGCCAACATAGATGGATCTCTATGAGTTCCAGGCCAGTCTGTTCTACATAGCAAGTTCCAGACCAGCCAGGGTTACATAATGAGACCCTGTCTCAAAAAAACAAAACAAAAGAAAACAAAAAAAGAAAAGAAAAATAGATTTTAAAATGGATTAAAGTACTATCAAAGATCACTGAGCAAAGCCAGGCATAACAGCACATGCCTGTAATACCAGCACTCTGGAGGCTGAGGCAGGAGGATTTAAGAGTTCATGGGTAGTCTCAGATACATAGTGATATATGGATCGCATATATATACACACACAAGATATCTCTCTATATAGGTCTATAGATACCTATCTACATAGAGAGATATCTTGTGCGATATATAGATGACAGTTAGTTGTATTATACTTCCAAGAGCATAGAGCTCAAAGGAGCTGAGTTAAGCAAGATAGTGGTACCAAAGTCACCCTCTTTACCACTGTTCTATGCTGGAAGACTTAGGGTCTGAGCTAAGCACAGAATCAATACTTCAAAACATGTCATTACAAAAATAAATAGGAAATGAGGAGATAGCTCAGTCAGTAAGGTGTTTGTTGTTATAGTATGAGAATCTGAGTTCCATCCCAGTACCCAGGCCAAAAGCCAGGTGAAATGATTGTCCCAACACTGGGGAGGCAGAGATAGGTAGATCCCTGTCTCAATTGGTAAGATGGTTCAGCAGATAAGGGTGCTTGCCACCAAGCCTGATGACCTGAGTCCAATGCCTGGAACCCAAGTGGTAGAAGGAGAGAGCCTACTCCTGCAAGTTGTCCTCTGACCTTCACACGTATGATATGCATTCACCCTGGACCCCCCCACACACACACTTGCACACACAGACATATACACACAAAAAATAACAAGCAAACTGGATGTGGCGGCATACAACTAAATCTCAATCAAGACGATCAGAAGTTAAAGGTCATCATTGACTAGATAGGGAGTTTGAGGCTCTGTGATACATGAGACCTTTCTTCAGAAATAAAAAAGGCCCGTGAGATGTCCCAGCAGGAAAAGGGACTTGCTGCCAAGCCTGACGATCTAAGTTGATCCTTAGTGCCCTGGTAGTAGAAAGAGAGAACCAAGTCTTATTGAATTTTTATGAATTTCATACAGTCTATCATGTTTAGGCCCTCACCCCTGTCTGCATCCTCTTAATAACCCCCTGACTGATTTCATATACTCCATCATATATATTAAGGCTTATCAAGTCATATGTGTGTCCCCAAATGTCCTTCGGTGTCTGGCCATCCACTGGAGCCTGGTTAACCTATCTGGTGTCACACCCTTAAAGGAAACCAACTCTCCCTCTCCCAACAGTTATCAGCTGCCAGGAGTTTCCCAGCTTTGGTTGGGGCTTCTTCCCCACTTTTATAACGGGATTCTGTTTGGCTTGAGCTTATGTGAGTCTTGTATGTGCTGTCACCATTGCTGTGAGTTCATATGGGCAGCTTCCCAGCTGTCTAGAGAACTCTGTTTCCATGGGGTCATCTTCCACCTCAGTTTCTTATAATATTTCCACCCCCTCTTCTGCAGTGATCCCTGAACCTTGGGTAGCACAGGTGCCATATTCAGGGATAGACACTCTGCAATCTCTATTCTCTGTACTTTGGCTACTTGTGGCTCTCTGGGTTAATCATTGCTGCATAAGGAAGCGTCTCTGGTGAGAGTTGAGAGCTGCATTAATATTCTTTCTACTCCCTGTTCTGTGATGTTCCCTGAGCCTTAGATGTAGAGGTTGCATTGTAGATGTGTCATTTAGGGCTGGGCACCTCACAGACACTTATTCTCTGCATTTGACCAGTTGTGGAACTTTGTAATAGTCTCTATCAGTTGTAATCAGAAGCTTCTTTGATGAGTGGTAAAAAGTAAATTGTCAGGTTTATCCAGAGCTCTCCAACAACATGAATCTGGCCTAGTCCCAGCGTAGGAAGATGACCCCCTTTTCTTTTTTGAGACAGGGTCTCATTGTGTAGACCAGGTTGGCCTCAAACTCACAGAGATCCTACTGCCTCTTGTCTCCAGAGTACTGGACTTAAAGGTGTTTGCCACCATGTCCAGTAGGAAGCAACTAACTCTTGCAAGTTGTCTTCTGGCTTCGACACATGCACCATGGAGCATACGTGCAAGCATACACACATACACAAACAAATATATGCTATAAAATAAAATCAGTAAGGCCGGGCATGGTGGCACACTTCTTTAATCCCTGCACTTGGGAGGCAGAGGCAGGCGGATCTCTGTGAGTTCAAGGCCAGCCTGGTCTACATAGTGAGTTCCAGGACAGATGGGGCTACAGGGAGACCCTGTTTCAAAAAAGAAAAGACCAATAAATAAATAAATAAATAAATAAATAAATAAATAAATAAATAAATATAAAATAAAATCAGTAAGTAAAACAAAGCAAAAAAAGATTAAGTCAAATAGCTGAAAGCTAAGTTAAGCATATGATACAGACACTAATAGATATAAATAAATCTAAAAACTATATTTCTTTGTGGGAAGGTGCAGAAATAAGGGCATTGTATTAGAACTTAGTGAGTTGAAAAGTCCATTTCTCCATTTTTTAGGTATTTAACTAAAATTATTCCTGTATGAAGAATTAACATATATTTACTTAAATGCAATGAAATCAGAGGAATTACAATGTTCGCCTTTGCTGGAAAATTGAGGGAAAATTCTCAGTGAATTTTTTTTTTTTAATCTTTTTGAGACAGGGTCTCCCTGTAGCTCCAGCTGACCTGGAACTCAATTTGTAGGCCAGGCTGGCCTTGAGTTCACAGAGATCCATCTGCCTCTGCCTCCCAAGTGCTGGGATTAAAGGCGTGTGCCACCATGCCCAGTAATTCTCAGTGAATTTAAAAAGACCTGCAAGCACTGCCTATCTTGAGACCCTAGAAATCCAAAAAAAAAAAGTAGCTGAAATAATTGAGAAATTAATGAGAGTCTAAAGAATAAATTAAGTTTTCCCATGCTTTATCCTGGTTCTCTCTCCTAAGAAAATATATTCAAAATCTGGGGGACAAAAGGTTGCCAGGCATGGGGGCGCACGTCTGTAGTCCCAGCCCTTGGGAGGCAGAGGCAGGCAGATCTCTGAGTTCAAGGCCAGCCTGGTCTACATAGTGAGTTCTAGGACAGCTGGGGCTACAGGGAAACCCTGTCTCAAAAAGACAAAAAACCAAACCAAAACAAAACAAAAAGTCATGTGTCCTTTCAATGTTGCCTGTAAATAGATCGCTCTAATTCTAGTACTGTTTAATTATTACAGCTCAGTACAGTGACATAATTTTTTAGATGTTTTTCTGGGAAAGCTGCAAATAATATTCAGTAGAAAAGCTAAGATCAAGAGCTATAATATGAGGATAGAAAGGCTCCAGGAGTTAAGAGCACTTGATATCCTTCCAGAGGACTCAGGTTTGATTTCTAGCACCCATATGGAGGCTCTGTCACACTGTTCCAGCCTTCCCAGACACTATAAAAACCAATAAACATACCAGTCATCAAAACACTTGTATACAAAAA
The DNA here is from genome assembly GCF_000622305.1 of Nannospalax galili. Taxonomy (NCBI): domain Eukaryota; kingdom Metazoa; phylum Chordata; class Mammalia; order Rodentia; family Spalacidae; genus Nannospalax; species Nannospalax galili. The sequence continues at coordinate 236,858 of NW_008329365.1, forward strand.
GAAATAAAAGACCTAGACAGTTTTCTTTTCTTTAACCCCAGAACTCGAGAGGCAGAGGCAGGTGGATCCTCTGTGAGTTCAAGGCCAGCCTGGTCTACAGAGTGAGTTCCAGGCAGCTGGAGCTACAGGGAGACCCTGTCTCAAAAACACCAAAAAAAAGTCATTTTTTTTTTTAAAGAACAGGGTCGAGGGCTGGAGAGATGACTCTGGTTAAGAGGGAATACTGCCCTTGCAGAAGACCAGAGTTTGGTTTCCAGCACACAAGTCCTACAGCCCATAAGCACCTGAATTCCCACTCCAGGGATCCAACATGCTCTATTGGCCTCCCAGAGCACTGTACTTGGTGTGCAAATCTGCACACAGACACACACATTCACATAAAAATAACTTAAATATAGTCAAAGACAAGCCAAAGGTCTTAAATATTATTTTAAAAAAAGGTGTGTTAGCCAGGCATGGTGGTGCACATCTTTAATCCCAGCACTGTGAAGGCAAAGGCAGGTGGATCTCTGTGAGTTCACCAGCCTGGTATATGCAGTGAGTTACAGGCCAACTGGAGCTACAGGGAGACCCTGTCTCAAAAAGACTGAAAAAGAAAAAAAAAAGTTATGTTATTTACTAATAGGATATTAGCCACTTTTGTATAAAACAAATTCATTTCAGTATGTCTTTTCTGATTATTTATTATATGATGTGTATGTGTGTATGTGTGTGTGTATATATATGTATGTGATATAATTTGAGTTGCTAGATGAACATAGGTGGGGGGGCAGGTTACTGGAGCTTGAGCAAGTTATCAAGTTATCATTGGCTACACCACTGAAAAGAATCACTCCCCTCGCCAGGCATGATGGCACATACCTTTAATCCCAGCACTTGGGAGGCAGAAGCAGGTGGATCTCTGTGAGTTCAAGGCCAGCTACACAGTGAGTTCCAGGCCTGCTCAGACTACAGGGAGATCCTGTCTCAAAAAAAAAAAGATTACTCCTCTCACCCAGTAATCATTAACTGACCATAGTCCCTCAAGGAGGAACAAGGCCTCATGAAGCAAACACCCACACATAATAGAATGCTGATGGGCTCCAGCAGGTCTTGTCCAGCTACTGTAAGTTCATGAGTGCAACTGCCATGTCAGGTCTAGAAGACAGTGTTTCACATGGCTCCTCCTCATCCTTACATTCTTTCTGCCCCCTTTTCCACAATGTTCCCTGAGCTTTGGGGGGTTTGACATGGATGTCCCACTTAGGACTGCGCACAGTCACGTACTCTCATAACTTTGACCTGTGACGAGTTTCTGTATTAACCATCGCCCCCTGCAAATAGAAACTTCTCTGACCAAGGCTGACAGCAGCACTTCTTTATGAATATAAACATAAATACTGAAAGACATCTTGATACTGTGTCCATTGAGCAATAGGAGAAATCCCCCATATGGCTTCTGACCTCCACAGCCATGAGCTGTTGACCATGTTTACAGTTACCTGGATGTATTCTTTCCTATGGAGTGGGTCTCAAGTCCAGTCAGAAAGTGGTTAGTCAGAATTGTTTATTTCTTTTCTCCTTTTTTCAGTTAGCATTCTAGGGTTTCACTGTGATATTTTCATAGTGTTCTAGTGTCCTTCCTGTTGCCGTGTGTGCTGGATAGCTTTAGTGTCAACTTGACACACCTGGGTTGAGGGAGCCTCAATCGGGAAATTGCCTCTATTGGACTGGCCTGTGGCCATGTCTGAAGGGCATCTTCTTGATGAGTGATGTGGGAGGGCCGAGCCCACTGTGGGTGGTGCCACCCCTGGACAGGTGGGCCTGTGTTGCATAAGAAAG
>NW_008329365.1:239514-269721 GCF_000622305.1 Nannospalax galili
GCGACCCCAGCTTTTTGGAGATGCCGGGACCATGGGACGACCACCAAGTACAGTGGCAGGTGTGGAATGGAGTTGGCCTGGGTCTGTGAGATGAGCTGAGTGTGCTGTGGACTGCAGAGTCAGAGCAGTGGAGCTGCCAGTACCCTTTGGAGCCAGAAGATGGTGAGTGAATCCCAGATGTCCAGCCTTGAGCTACTTTGCTGGACTTTGGTTTTGCTTAGGTGTGCCTGATTCTTCCCTTTGAAATAAGACAGTACTTGTTTTGGGTTTTACAGAAGCCCACCCACAGTTGAGACTTTTAAAAGAGACTATGGACTTTTAAGTGTTGGATTTTTTTTTTTTAAGGACTGTGGGGTTTTTAAGGTTGTACTGTCTTAGGTTGTGATATTAATGTTAACATCATAGCTTAGGGACAAGAATTGGAAAGCTTATGGTTTAATAGTGATGTGTTTGTGTGTCACGTTGACAAGGGGTCAATTGTGCTGGATAGCTTTAGTGTCAACTTGACACACCTGGGTTGAGGGAGCCTCAATCGGGAAATTGCCTCTATTGGACTGGCCTGTGGCAATGTCTGAAGGGCATCTTCTTGATGAGGGATGTGGGAGGGCCCAGCCCACTGTGGGTGGTGCCACCCCTGGGCAGGTGGGCCTGTGTTGCATAAGAAAGCAGGCTGAGCAGGGGCCAAGGGAGCAAGCCAGTAAGCAGCGTTCCTCCATGGCCTGTGCTCCAGCTCCTGCCTCCAGGTTCCTTCCCTGAGTTCCTACCTTGGGCTCCCTGATGAACTGCGACCTGGGAGATGTAAGACAAATAAACCCTTTCCTCCCCAAGTTGGTACTGGTCAGAGTGTTTTGTCACAGCAATGAAGAACAAACTAAGACACCGTGGTAAAACACACTCACCAAAAGCAACTTGGAGAGGAGAGGATATATTGGGCTTACACTTCCAGGCTTACACTTACATTTACACAGGTCATGACAGGAACTCAAGCAGGAGCTTGAAGCAGAAACCATGGACGACTGCTGTTTGCTAGCTCACTCAGACTCATGTTCAGCTGGCTTCCTAATACAACACAGGACCACAAGCCCAGGGAATGGTAACACCCACTGTAGGCTGGGTTCTCCTATCAATTAACAAAGAAGACCATCCCTCACAGACATGTCCACAGACCAACCTGATAAAGATGATTAAATTGAGACTTTTTAGGTGATTCTAGGCTGTGTCAACTTGACAGTTAACGTTAAATAGTACACATATACATCATTATATTTTGTTCTCTTATTATTATTTTATTAGTGTATTGCCTGTATGTATACAAGTATACCCATGTTGTGCAATGCCCCCAGATTCCCTTGGAACTGGAGTTATGGATGGTTGTTAGCTGCCATGTGGGTGCTGGGAACCAAACGTGGGTCCTCTACAATAGCAGTCAGTGCTCTTAACCACTGAGCCATTTCTCTAGTCCCTATATCTTGTTCTTATATAGCACCTCCACTGACCTTCCTTATCCTCTTCTTCTGCTGGCCCTTTTGCATGCCCTAAATAATCCCTCCTTCTACTTTTATGTTACATGTAGTCCAGCAACTGTCAGCTCTTTTAAAATAAAATTATACTCTGGCAGTTAACAAAAGTCTCACCAAAATACTGGCGTAGATTCACCTGCTGTATTCATGTTTTAAGCCATAAGTGATCCTAGCTTAAAGGAGTAGCCAATTCTCTGATAGTTTTTTTTTTTTTTTCCTTTTCCAAGATCAGACTTAAATTCAGAGGAAAAAAAGGTATGACTTTTATACTTTCAAAGACTTAAAAGTTTTCCAGAGAGTCAGTTGACTGCAAGGGTTTGATATCTTTTATCTTACCAAAGTTAAAATTGCAGTTCGGTTATGTTCCATATTTTGTAACTATTTCTTTTTTAAAGGAAATATTTTATTTATTATTTTTATGTGTGTGTGTATTGCCTGCATATGTGTAAAAGTGTTGTCATACAATGCCCACGGAAGTCAGAAGAAGGCATCAGATCCCCTGGAACTGCAGCTACAGATGGTTGTTAACCACCATGTAGGTGCTGGGCATCAAACCTGGGTCCTCTGTAAGAGCAGTCAGTACTCTTAACCCCTGAGCCGTCTCTCCAGCCTCCCATATTTTGTAACTATTTCAATGCTCTTTTAAGAGACACATACTGGGTCAGGCGTGGTGGCACATTCTTTTAATCCCAGCACTAGGGAGGCAGAGGTAGAGGCAGAGGCAGGCAGATCTCTGTGAATTCAAGGCCAGCCTGGTCTACATAGTGAGTTCCAGAACAGCTGGGGCTACAGGGAGACCCTGTCTCAAAAAAAAAAAAGAGAGAGCGACATACTGGAGTCTTCAAGATGACTCAGAAGGTAAGGTAAAGATGCTTGCTGCCAAGCCTGACAAACTCTAAGTTGTCTTTTGACCTCCACACATGTACCCACACACATATACTCAGGAGCGTAAGTGCACGCACACACACACATGCATACACACAGACACACACACAAGCATATACACTAAATAAGTGTAGTAGTAATAATAACAAAAGAAACACATACTAAGAGCAGTGGCATCCAAATAGGATATTTTGATGCAGGTAGCATATGCCCAGGCTAGCCTTAAATTTACTATATACCAAAAGCCAATCTTGAACTCTTGATCCTACTTATCCTACTTCCTGTATCCCCTAAGTACTGGGATTACAAACATGTGCCACCACACCAAGTATATGTGATACTGGGGATTGAATGCAGGGCCTTCTACATGCTGGGTGAGCACTCTACCACTAAACTACATCCCTACTCTTTTTGGTTAATTTTGAACAGATCAAATATCATCAGTCAGGCTAGACAAGACCTGCTGGAGCCCATCAGCATTCTATTATGTGTGGGTGTTTGCTTCATGAGGCCTTGTTCCTCCTTGAGGGACTATGGTCAGTTAATGATTACTGGGAGAGGAGTAATCTTTTTTTTTTTTGAGACAGGATCTCCCTGTAGTCTGAGCAGGCCTGGAACTCACTGTGTAGCTGGCCTTGAACTCACAGAGATCCACCTGCTTCTGCCTCCCAAGTGCTGGGATTAAAGGTATGTGCCATCATGCCTGGCGAGGGGAGTGATTCTTTTCAGTGGTGTAGCCAATGATAACTTGATAACTTGCTCAAGCTCCAGTAACCTGCCCCCCCACCTATGTTCATCTAGCAACTCAAATTATATCACATACACACACACACACACACACACACACACACATAATAAATAATCAGAAAAGACATACTGAAATGAATTTGTTTTATACAAAAATGGCTAATATCCTATTAGTAAATATCATAACTTTTTTTTTTCTTTTTCAGTCTTTTTGAGACAGGGTCTCCCTGTAGCTCCAGTTGGCCTGTAACTCACTGCATATACCAGGCTGGTGAACTCACAGAGATCCACCTGCCTTTGCCTTCACAGTGCTGGGATTAAAGATGTGCACCACCATGCCTGGCTAACACACCTGTTTTTAAAATAATATTTTTATTTGTACAAGTATTTTGATTGCTAGTATATTTATTGGTGTATGTGTGTGGTGCCCATAAAGGCCAGAAGAGAATGACAGAGATAGAGCCACCAGATGGGTGCTGGGAGTTAAACCCACGTCCTCTGGAAGAACTTCCCAGCTGCTAACATAACTTAAAAAAAAAAATGACTTTTTTTTGGTGTTTTTGAGACAGGGTCTCCCTGTAGCTCCAGCTGCCTGGAACTCACTCTGTAAACCAGGCTGGCCTTGAACTCACAGAGGATCCACCTGCCTTTGCCTCTCAAGTTCTGGGGTTAAAGGTATGCGCCACCACACCCAGTCAAAAAAATGACTTATTTTTATTTGTGCAAGTGCTTAACTACTGATTCAAACCCGGGTCTTCTGCAAGAACAACCAGTGTTCCAGGGGATCCAACAGCCTCTTCTGTCCTCCTTGGGCATTGCATGACGTGGGTGCACTTACCTACATGCAGGCAATACACGCATATACATAAAATAAAAATAATAAACAAAAAGTATTAAAAAAATCAATCTAGCTATATATTATGTATACATTTTATAGGAAAGGAAATTTGCTAATTCTCTTACTGCCCCTAATATGTTCTTTATTCAGAAAACTGATCAATGTTTAATATGATTATCATAAAGTTTACCCTATAAATAAATTTTTTGGAGACAGGGTCTCACTGTGTGGCCTTGGCTGGCTTGGAACTCACTACATAGGCCAGACTGGCCTCAAACTCATTGAAATCCTGCTGCCTCTGCTGGGGTTAAACGTATGTGTCACTGTACCCAACACCTCCCCTAAAGAATTTTGTTCTCTGTTCTATTGTAACTGTTAATAATCAGAGCCATGAGGGCTAGAGAGATGGCTCAGTAGTTAAGAGCACTGGCTGCTCTTCCAGAGGTCCTGGATTCAATTCCCAGCACCCACATGGCAGCTAACAGCCACCTGTACCTCCAGTTCCAGGGAAATCTGATGTCCTCTTCTGAATTCCTTGGACATTGCCTGCTACAGCATACACACAGGCAATATACTCATACATATAAAATAAAAATAATAAAAATATTTTTTAAATAATCAGAGCTGTTTAGTTATATCACCAACATATGTTCTGCTTTCCTCTAATGCTTGTCTAATGGCACTGACAGGCTACACGTAAAAACTGGGTCTTTGTACAGTGTGGTAGCATATGATTATAATCCCTGCAAGCAGGAGGCTGAGGCAGGGGGTAGCAAGATCCTGGGTAGACTTGACTACAGAGTAAAACCAAGACCCTGCCTAAATAAATAAATAAACACATAAATAAAATGAGGCTTCAACAAAGGACAGCAGGCTACAGAGATTTTTATATTTTGTTTGAGAACCCATCACACATGGCTCTTTCTAATTGTTGATTGTTCAACAATAGACTCATATCTCATATGTATCTGGCTCCTCAGGCAGCATTATTATACCCTGTCTTACTGCAAGGAACTGAATTGTGGTTTCCACATTATCTTTCAATCAAAAGCACATGAGCTTGTACAATCTACCAACCCAAGATCCAGTGGTACAAGATCTATGTAGAACTGAGTAGTGATCATTTTTATCTGATGAATATTGTTGCATTATTCTTTTGGGGGGGGGGATCTTTTTGAGACAGGGTCTCCCTGTAGTTCCAGCTGGCCTGGAACTCGTTGTGTAGACCAGGCTGGACTTGAACTCACAGAGATCCACCTGCCTCTGGGCTTAAAGAACTCACAGAGATCCACCTGCCTCTGGGCTTAAAGGCATGCGCCACCACACCTGGCTGTTGCATTATTCTTAATGCTCTATTTTCTGATCCATTTGTAAGGAAACTTTATTTTTCTTCCACATCTATCTCCAAATATGAATGCAGTGCACTTTTGCAAAAAAAAATTTTTTTTTTTAGTGATATCTAGTTCTCCCTCTCCTGTTACCCTTCAGGAATAAATATTTCTGGCTGTTATGGTGTCACATGCCTATAATCCTAGTACTTGGGAAGTGAAGGCAGGAGGATCAGAATTCAAGACCAGCTTTGGTTAAAGAGTGTGTTTGAGGCCAGCCCAAGTTGCATGAGGCCCTATCTCAAAAAGCTAAAGAATAAAATGAAACAAAAAATTAAGCGATAAATTCTTGGAAGTATTTTTCAAGCCAATATGATTTGTGTGTATCCAATACAAATCTGTTCTATATTTAGCAAGCTATGAGAAAAAAGAAATGAACTGTTTTATCACAACTATCCTGGAGTTATATTAGAGAATGGTTCTTATTTTATCCAGTGTGACAAGTCTACCATGAAGGATCACAAATTATTCTTAATCTATAGAACCAATGCAGAGAAATGAATCAGGCTAAAATATCAAAAGTCAATATTTGGGCCCTGTCTCATGGGATGAAGTAAGTTCGTGAGGTGAATAGTGGGCAAAACAACCAACCAACCAAAACAAAACAGATAAAATGCCCATGAGCCCATCTCGAGAAAGACATGTAACCAAGATTATTAATTTCTAGGAAAAAATTTTGTGGTTATAAATGGGATTATTAAGAAAAAGGTCATCCAAATTCAGAAACAAGGCAAATACAAACACCACTGCATAGCCTTCTCTTGTCTAAGGAACTCCTGCAGCCGTTATTTTATTTCTTTGTAATGGAATAGTTACTATTGATTAGAGCCCATTTTGTCTCTTTCGTTGTAAGCCTGGGCTTTTAATGCCTATACTAGCTCTCTCTAGCCCTGGAGCCTAGTTTGTGAAGTTACAGATTAAGTTGTAAATATTTTCAAAGAAAGACACAAGTCATTTCTTGCCTATGGAAAGAAAATAGTACCTCTTCATTTTTATCTCAAACTTGACAAATGTGTAATTGTTTTAACACAGAGGCCTTTGTAACTCAGGCTGGTCTCTCAACTTGCTACATAGCCACGGCTGGCCTTGCATTCCTGATCCTCCTGTCTCTCCCCAAGTGCTGGTATTCCAGTTGTGGTCTCCCACACCCTTTACAGATGTATTTCAGTGTGCCTTTCCAGATGGGACTTGTTCCTGTAATTCTTTAATATTTTATTTATTATTTTTATTTTATGTGTATGAGTATATTGCCTGCATGTAAGTAAGTGCACTTGTGTCGTGCAATGCCGCGGAGGTCAGAAGAGGGCTTCGGATTCTCCTGGAACTGGAGTTAAGGACAGTTTGTAGCCGCCATATGGGTGCTAGGAATCGAACCCAGGTCCTCTGCAAGAGCAGTCAGTCCTCTTAACCGCTGAGCCATCTCTCCAGCCCTGTTCCTGTAATTCTTAAAGTCAGCTTGCCATGTATCTCATTAATGAGTTGAATAATCATCATTGACATATGTTCATTCTGTATTTGTATGAAAGCTGTGCTTTCAAAATTATACAGGTTTAACTTAATACTGTGACACTCCTTACTAGCTTTTCTGGTTTCTCTAAGCTACTGTCAGTCTGGTGTTTGTAAAACCCTGCTATGTCATTTACTCCCTTCTTGGCTGATACTTCCTATCAACAAGATAAATTTCCCAGAGTCATGAGCTTGGTACTCACAAAGCTTCACTGTTAAGCTCTGAGCATCCCTCATGCCTTATCTCTAACCTCCCATTTCAGCCAAACAAAAATAGTAATTATTTTCTTTTTAGTGATTCATCTTATTAAAAACAAGTCTCATCTGGATTGCTTTGTCTTTTTCTTCTCTTAGAATTTCTTTTCCCAGCCATACGTGGTGGCTCATGACTGTAGTCCTAGCATTTAGGAGGACTGCCATGAGCTCAAGGCCAGCATGAGCTATGTGGTAAGGTCTAGGTCTGCCTGGATTATGGAGTAAGACCCTGTCTCAAGAAACAAACAACAAGGAATTTCTTTTCCCTCAAGCCTGTTTATTTCATCTCAGCCAGAGTGCCTGAGTCTTGTAGAATTTGATAGCCCTTGAAAATATATCATGGTCTAATACTTTATCTAGTATTAGCCCTCAGTTCCTGGCTTCAAAAGGCCTTTGAACTTCCTAAGTGAGAGATGCATATTACTTATGACAACAATGTGTCATCTGGATAGAGTCAGGATGGGGCTGGTCATCAGAAAGCCCAAACATGGAATTATCGGATTAGGTGTTTGGGACTTGGAGTTACCTTGACTATTATAGAAGTCAGTGGAGCTGGGGATGGAGTTTAATCATATGAGCAATGGTTTAATCGGCCATAACTGTGTAATGAAACTCCAGTAAGAACTTCAGACACCAAAGCTCAGTGGAGCCTCCTGGTTGGGAAGCACAGTGATGCACTAGGACGGAAACTCTTCTGAATTCCTTGATCAGAATACACGGAAGAACTTGGTTCCCTCCTACCCGCTGCTCTCTGTGTGTTTGAAATTGACTTCCTGAGTCAATTTGACAATGTCCAACATTACTATACCAACATTACAATGATCTAAACAAATAGCCTAATTCTTACATTTAGTTTTTAAGAGTGGGCCTGAACTCAGAGAACACTCATTCCCCTAGATCTTTCTTGGAACCATCAGTCTCCTGGAACTGTGCTGATGAAACTGTTTCTGGTACTCTATCTCTGGGACTGTGTTCTTGAGCTTGGCCCCACCCATCATTTTATTCAAAATGGCTTCTCAAGCTTCAATTGGGGAAGAACAAGCTAACAGACTATCCAGCCTTTTCATCCCTAGTTCTAGAATATCTCCTTCATCCAAGGTTATCTGTCTTTTCCAGTCTCCACTGTGTGTAATGGAGATGGAAGTGGAGCCCTTCAGGGCTTTGATAGGTTAAATCTCAGGCACTCACATTCATCCTTTATCTTTTTTGGTAGAGTACCAAATCGAGGTTTTCTAGGTTACTAGACATCAGAGCACATGGTTTTGCTTTGGTTAATTAAAAGTCATTAGTCCAGACTATGTTCATTTTATAAAAGCAAGAAAGAAACCACGGAAACAATCCTATTCATAATAGCTTCAAAACCCATAAAATATCTTAGAATAAAACTAATCAAGGAAGTGAAAGCTCGGTATAATAAAAATTTTAAGACATTGAAGAAATAAATTGAAAAAGAAATCAGAAAATGGCTGGAAAGATGGCTCAGTGGTTAAGAGCACTGGTTGCTCTTGCAGAGGAATCTGGTTCAAGTCCCAGCACACATGGCAGCTAACAACTGTAACTCCAATTCCAAGGGATCCAAGGTCCTCTTCTAACCTCCTCCGGCACTACACATGGGTGCACTTACACACATGCAGGCAATACACTCATGGACATAAAACAAAAATAATGGATAAAATGTTTTGAAAAGGTAGCATGTTCTTGAATGTTCTAATGACTTATTCAAGCTGAGGAGGTTATGAGAACCCTGAATCTGTAGTCACGTTGGTGAGATGTATGGGTAGCATGGAAGGCAGGCGGCTCTAGAATCTGGCTGGCATCTTACTCAAGCAAAGGCAGGACTTATGGAGGGTTGAGTCTTTAACCTGTGGCATCTGCATTAACTCCAGGGGACTGACACCAGAATTCTACCCTCAGCTGGAATGGAACAGAGCACAAATGTTAAGTGTATTCTGTAAGTAGTTTTCGTTCATGGAAAGAAACATGCTATTCCGTTTCTTTGCTCTACCCAGCCACCACCTCAGGAATTCTCTCCCACAGAGTGAATTATGTGGTTTTAACTGTCTGAAATACTCAGCCAAACCCAGGCTGATCAGAAGGGATATATGACCTGAGTGAGCCAGTAAGATTCTGCTTTCCAGGAATGCATTTGGGAAGATTGAAATGCTAATCTGTTGGCCTGTGGTACTGGAACAGGAGGTATCCCCCATAGTAAGTACTATAGATTTTTGTGGAATGAATAAATGAAAGAAGTTCCTATCACTTTAAGGAGATGATGGCCATCCTCACAAATACATAGAGAAGCAGAGAAAAACAGTCTTTGGAAGGAGAAGAAAATGAAGCATGCTAGGGTCTGAATGTCTATGATCCTCCCTTCATGTGTAAAAACCTAATCACTAATACAAACTATTAAATGACGGGGCCTGAGGAGGACTTTATTTATGAAGTCCTTATAAATGAGGCCTATGGACATTTGCCTCACCGTTTCTGCCAGGTAAGGACACAAAGATAGCATCTATGAGGCACAGTTTGCACAGATACAAACAGCCAGTAGTATGATCTAAGATTTCTCAGGCTCCATAACTGTAAGCAACGAACTTTTGTTGTTTAAAAACTGTCCAAAGTATTATGTTATAGTAGCCTGAAATAACTAGCAAAAATCAGATGAAGGGGAGAGACAAAAGATTGATATCTTTGCAAAGATTAGTACAGAGATTTTCTTGTTCTTTGTTTGCTTGGTTAGTTTTGTGGTGTGTGCGTGCGTGTGTGTGTGTGTGTGTGTGTGTTTGAACATGTGTAGGTGGTTATGCATGCTCATGTGAGGACACGTGTGTGTCCATGTGTGTATGCATGTTCGTGTGCACATATGTGAGTGTGTGGAGGCTAGAGGTCAACCTTGTGTGTTGTTCCTTAGGAGACATCTGCCTTGTTTTGTGAGAGGCCTGGGACCTGGGTCTTGCTGATTCACTAGGCTGGCTGGCTGGCTGGCTGGCTGACCAGTGAGCAGTGAGCTCAAAGATTTGCCTGTCTACATCTCCTCAGCACTGGGATTAAAAGTGGAAGCCACCAAGCAAGGTGGCTGGGGGACCAAACTCAGGCTTTCATTCTTGTACTGCAAGCAGTTTTTTGACTGAATAATGTGTATGAGTGTGTTGCCTGTATGTGTGTAAGTGTACCTATGTCATGCAATGCCCCCAGAGGTCAGAAGAAGGCATTGTATCCTCTGGAACTAGAGGTATGAACAGTTGTTAGCTACCATGTGCGTGCTGGGAATTGAACCCGGGCCCTCTGCAAGAGCAGTCAATGTTCTTAACCACTAAGCCATCTCTCCATCCCCGTTTTGGGTTTGTTTTTTTTGAGACAGGATCTCATGCCTATTCCAGATCTAGTGGAGTCCCTAATGCATCTTGCTTTGCTTTTGCTTGAGATGCCTGCATAGTGTCTCTCTGGGTCTAAAAGTTAATGTTTTTAATGATGGAATCATAATCTCAGACAAAAAATAAAATGAACATGTGTCAGGGGCTGATGAGATGACTCAGCAGGTGGAAGCTCTCGCCACCAAGCCTGATGACTTGAATTCAATCCCTGCAACTTATATGTGGAGCGGAGAACCAACAACTCCCTTCAAGTTGACCTCTGACCTCTGCAGCCCAGACACATCAAAATACAAACATACATACATAATAAAATAAAGGTTTTTTTGTTTTGTTTTTGGTCTTTTTGAGACAGGGTCTCCGTGCAGCCCCAGCTGACCTGGAACTGCTCGATGTAAACTAGGCTGGCCTTGAACTCACAGAGATCCGCCTGCCTCTGCCTACCCAGTGCTGGGATTAAAGGTGTGTGCCACCACGCCCAGCAAAATAAAGTTTAAAAAAAGGCCAGAAGTCATTTGCATGGCCCATGACAAGAATTATTTGCACTGCTCTTTGCTTTCTCTAAGTTAATGCTGTGACAGGGAACCCCCCGCCCCCCACACTCTCCCAGAACAAAGAAAAAGATGCAAATGTGGTCTAGGCTTGAGTGCACATACATAGTTCTGTCATGGCTTTGTAGCATGAAGCACTCAATCAGAAAATGTGTGTTACCATATATGGGAGACAAAGAAACTGAACTACAAAGAGGCGCTAACAGAGGGTAGGAAAGGCTGTTTGTGTACAAACCCATGGAGCCAGATATGAGCACAAATAAGCTGCTTCCAAGAAAGTACGATGTCTTGTCTCTTTGCATAACACCAGCAACACTGTTAGTGCCTAAAGAGTTGTAAAATGGTCTCATTACAGGTAAAAGTGAATATCCTGACATGATTACCGTAGTGCCATCATAGCGTTCACTGAAAGTGTATACAGTAATTGTCTTTGCTTATACAAAGTCTTATTTCTTCATTGCAAATAAATTCTATTTATTTGCTATTTTCTAAAATATTTTATTACTATTTTGTAATTTTATGTGTATGAGTGCATTGCCTGCATGTGTATAAGTGTATCTGTACCATGCAATGTCCACAGAGTCAGAAGAGGTCGTTGGAGTTATGGACGGCTATGTAAGTTCTGGGAATCGAGCCCTGGTTCTTTGTAAGAGCAACTGGTGCTCTTAATCGCTGAGCCATCTCTCCAGCCCTTATTTATTATTATTATTATTATTATTAGTAGTAGTAGTAGTAGTAGTAGTAGTAGTATTTGAGGCAATCTTTTTAAGTTGCCTTGGGTAGCCTGGAACTTACTATGTAACTAAGCTGGCCTCAAAACTGCCTCAATTCTCCTGCCTCTGTTTCATAAATTCTGGGGTTTCCTAAATTCTATGCCTGGGCTGGGCTTTTTTGTTGTTGCTATTGTTGTTGTTTTAATTTACATTTCCCTGATGGCTAAAGATGTTGAACATTTTAGAAAATATTTCTCAGCCATTTGTATTTCATCTTTTTTTGCTGTTTTTGGTCTTTTTGAGACAGGATCTTCCTATAGCCCCAGCTGTCCTGGAACTCACTATGTAGACCAGGCTGGCCTTGAACTCACAGAGATCCACCTGCCTCTGCCTCTGGAGTGCTGGGATTAAAGGCGGTCCAGGCCAGCTGTGGCTATAGGGAGACCCTGGCTAAAAAAGATATTAATTAATTAATTAATTAAATGAAAAGTGTACAATATAAAGAATCAATGAAATAAAGAGTTGGGTCTTTGAAAAGATTAACAAGATTAACAAACCTTTAGCCAAATTAACAGAGAGAGAGAGAGAGAGAGAGAGAGAGAGAGAGAGAGAAGGGAAAAGAGAGAGAGAGGAGAGAGGGAGAGTCCTCCATGCTCTACTCTCTTCCACCATCAGCCCATCACCAGAGGAATGTGGAGCCTTGGTTCAGGGTAGGGGTCCAAAGCTTCATGCCTATATGAACAAACCAGAGCTCTAGTTCATGAGTAGAGAACCACAGCTCTAGGTTCAGCTGAGGGGATCACAGCTCCACCTCATAGGAGGAAACCACAACTCTAGCTCATGGGAGGGGACCACAGCTCAAGCTCACCAGAGGGGACCATAACTCTGGTTCATGAGGAAGGCGGCGGGGGGGGGGGCACTGCCTCAGATCCCGGGACAGGATCACACAATTCCTGCTCACAACTGGGGACCATAGTTCCTATTTGTGGGAGTAGACAACAGCTCCAGCTTACAGTAGGTGACCACAGCTCTGGCTTATGGGAGGGAAGCACAGCTCCAGTCTCACTGGAACTGTCTAGTTTTCCTAGGTATTATTTGTTCTTGTTTTTCTAAGGCCTTCTGATGCATCATTAAGTTATTAATATGAGATATCTCCATTTCGTACTACAGACGTTCCTCTTAGGACTGCCTTCATTGAGACCCGTAGATTTAGCTGTGCTGTGTTTTCCCTTTCATTCCATGTAGGAATTTTTTAATTTTCTTCTTGATTTCTCTCTTGACCCAATTTTCCTTCACTGGTTCCTTAGTTTCCATGAATTTGTGTGCATTTCTTATTTTTGTTGTTGATATCCAGCTGAATTCCTTTGTGATCAGATAGAATACAGGACATCACTTCAATTTTCCTAAATCTGTTGAAATTTGATTTATGTCCTAATATGTGGTCAATTTTGGAGAAAGTTCCATGGGCTGCTGAGAAGAAAGTATATTATTTGGTATTTGAGTGTAATATTCTGTAAATGTGTGTTAAGTCCATTTGATTTATGATATCACTTAGCTACAGGGTTGTTTTGGTCTTTTTGAGACAGGGTCTCCCTGTAGCCCCAGCTGACCTGGAGCTTGTTATGTAGACCAGGCTGGCCTTGAACTCACAGACATCCGCCTGCCTTTGCCTCCTGAGTGCTGGGATTAATGCCTGACTCCAGGGTTTTTTGGTTTTGGGGGATTTTTTTGTTGTTTTGTTTTTTGTTTTTTTTTTGGTTTTTGTCTAGATGATCTGTACATCTAGACATTAGTGAGAATGGGGTATTGAAGTCATCCACTACCACTGTGCTAGAGTCAGTCTGTGATTTTTAGATCTACTATAGTTTCCTTTATGAAATCGGGTGTCCCTGTATTTGATGCATATATGTTTAGGATTGTAAAATCCTCTTGATAGATTCTTCCTTTAATGAGTATGAAATGTCCTTCCCTATCTCTTCTGACTAGTTTTAGTTTGAAGTCTGTTTTGTCAAATATTACAATACCAGTGCCTGCTTGTTTCTTCGTTTTATTTGCTGGAAATACCTTTTTCTGTTCTTTCACTCTAAGGTGGTATTGATCATTGATGGTGAGGTCTTGTTTTCTATTCTGATCAGTTAGTCTGTGTCTTTTTATTGGGGGAATTGAGTTAATACTGAGAACTATTATTGACCAATGTTATTAATTCCCATTATCGTTTCATGGTGGTATTTTTTTTGGGGGGGGGTTGGCTATTGGTTCTGGAACTATCTATTCCTGTGCCCTCTTGGGTATGTTTAATCCTCCCTTCAGACCAAAGTATTCAAAGTATTCCTTCTATTATCCTCTGTAGATCTGGTTTAATGGACAAAAATTCCGTAAATTTCTTTTAATCACGGAGACTTTTTCTTCCTCCTTTTATTACCACTAATAGGCATGTTAAGCATAATAAGCTGGGTTGATATTTGTGGTTTTTAAGAACTTATAGAATGTAATTTCACGCCCTTTCAGCTTTCAAAGTCTGCCATGAAAAGTTAGGTGTTATTCTGATGGGGCTGCCTTTATATGTGATTTGGCCTTTCTCTTTAGCAGTTGTTTTTTCTGAGCCTGTCTATTTGGTGTTCTGTATGCCTCCTGCACCTTGATAGGCATCTCTTTCCTTAGATTTGGGAAGTTTTCTTCTATTATTTTGTTGAAAAATATTTTCTGTGCCTTGAACCTGGATTACTGTTCCCTCCTCTAGACCTATGATAGGTTTGGTCTTCTCATAGTGTCCCAGAGTTCCTGCACATCCTGTTCCTTTTTATTTATCTATTTTTAACATTTTTTTTGACTGACTGATCCAGTTCCTCTACCTTGTCTTCAAGGCTTGCTATTCTCTCTTCCACTTGATCCATTCTATTGGTAAGGCTTTTCACTGAGTTTTTTTATTTCAGTGATTGAGCTTCTGTTCTAGGTTGCTTTCTCCATTATTGTGACAAAATACTCTGACCAATACCAATCTGGGGAGGAAAGGGTTTATTTGGCTACATCTCTCGAGTCACAGTTCATCAGGGAGCCCAAGGTAGGAACTCATGGCAGGAACCTGGAGACAGGAGCTGGAGCACAGGCCACAGAGGAATGCTGCTTACTGGCTTGCTCCCCTGGCCCCTGCTCAGCCTACTTTCTCATGCTACACAGGCCCACCTGCCCAGGGGTGGCACCACCCACAGTGGGCTGGGCCCTCCCACATCACTCAATAATCAAGAAGATGCCCCACAGTCATGGCCCCAGGCCAGTCTAATGAAGGAAATTCCCCAATTGAGGCTCCCTCAACCCAGGTGTGTCAGGTTGACACTATAGCTATCCAGCAGTTTCTCATTTCAAGTTTTATTTCCATTTGTTTTTTCTTCAGAAATTCTGTTTCTTTATTAAGCTTTATTTTCATGGCTTGGATTGTTTTCTTTATTACCTTCAGCTGTTTGTGCCTTTATGGCCTTCATTCTGGAAATTATGCGTGTCCATTTTAACTTCCTTGGACGTATTTATAATTCCTATTTTGAAACCATCGTCTTGCGCATCAACTTAGTTGCTCTTCTCGGGGGACATTGGAGTGGGTGTACTAATTTCTGGAGGAGACATAGTGTCTTGATTATTCATATTGTTTATGTTTTCGCAATGGGATTAAGGCATCTGGAGTTAAGTAATTGCTATTGTTTCTTGATCTGGATCTATTGTCACACCTTCTCTGAGTGCATGTTTGGATCTTCGTTTGCTGTTACCTCAACTTGTAGGTTGTAGATCACCTGGATGGTGCATGGTCTACCATATGGGGTAATTCTGTACTTTGGTGGGAAGGGGGTATGGGATTTTTTCCCTGGACTGCCGGGGATATGCGCACTTCTGAGCCCAGGAGCAAACCTTCTGTAGCATTAGAAGATTCTCACTGCCAATCTTCAGAAGTCTGTGGTGGGCTTACATGATTCTACAGGTGTTCCTTTGGTGGCAGGGGCTTTGGTCATAGCAGGAGTAAGCAGTGTTCCCTGGGGGTCAAGGAAAGGATATGAGACAGACCTCAGGCAGAGGTGGCTGGGGTGGTAGACAGGCTGTAGGTTTTACTGGGGTTGAGCTCTCAGGACACCTCATGGTCTGGACAGCATGGTGCGTGAAGTGGGGGAGGGAGAGGGGAGAGGCTCTGGGAGTTTCTATCTGACAGGAGGAAGGATTTGAGGGGTGCCTGCCCCAGTTGAGGATGAAAGGGAGCTGTGCACATGTGGTCCCCCTGGCAGTGTGGAGAGAGAGATGGCTGTCTGGGCTCAGGATGGGGCTCTAGGGTTGAATATCTACCTGAGGTTTAGGGTTTGAGGTTCTCAAAGAGCCAGTCACATGGTCCTAGTGGTAGCATGGAGGGAGGGGTCACTCTCTGGACTCAGTATACATCTCTGGGGCTGAGTATCTACTGAAGGTTCAAAAATTCAGAGTTTGGAGCTATGCATGTGGTATGTGGTCCTGGAGATGGTGCAGATGAAAAAGTCTCTGTCTGGGCTCAGGTCAGGGCTCTGGAGCTGAGTATCTATCTGTGGTTCAGGATTCACGGTTCAGGCGGAGTTATGCACACAGTCCCCGGTTGACACAAAACCAATTCCATAATCTTTGTTTTTCTTCTAGTCCTTCCTCCCTTGTCCCTGGGAAGCTACTGGTTTTTTTCTGTTTTGTTTTGTTTTGTTTTTGTTTTTCTTGTTTTTTTTTTTTTTTTTTTTTTTTTTTTTTTTGGTCTTTTTGAGACAGGGTCTCCCTGTAGCCCCAGCTGTCCTGGAACTCACTATGTAGACCAGGCTGGCCTTGAACTCACAGAGATCCACTTGCCTCTGCCTCCCAAGTGCTGGGATTAAAGGCGTGTACCACCATGCCCGGCAGGAAGCTACTGTTAATACAAAAGGATAAAAGAGATCTGTTAGGGCTGGGGATGTGGCTCAATTGGTAGAGTACTTTCCTATCATGTACCACACTTTGGTTTGATCCCCAACACCCCATAAACTGGGTATGGTTGTGCATACCTGTAATCCCAGCACTTGGGAGGTAGAGGCAGAAAAAGCAGAACTTCAAGGTCATCCGCAGATATAGAATGAGCCTAAGGCCAATCTGAGTTACAAGAGACCATGTTCCAAAAACAAACAAAAATGATACTATGACTTTTAAAAGCTAGTTTAAGCAGCTAATCAGGAGACCTTGAAAATTCTTCCTGGGAGCTGACTGTTGGAGGCAGAAGACAATGCCCTCCACAGAGATTAGCTGACCTAGTTTGAGTGAGGCCAGTCCTGACCTTGGTTCCCTCCCCTTCAGTTGTATGAATGCTGACATGTGCTTGAGAAGATGAATGTTAAGTCTCACAATCACAGATGATCAACTTACAGTGTTTCGATAAGCCAGGTGTGGTGACTCACACCTGTAATACACCTTTGGGAGGCTGAGGCAGGAGGACTGCTGTGAGTTTGAGGCCAGACTGGGCCACAAAGAGAGACCTGTGTCTCAAAAACAATACAAAATAAAACCCAACCCAGAATGTAATAGGAACTAGCAGAGGGCCATACTTGGGCATTAGGACTACTCAGCACGGTGGTGTTCTCTTTCCTACCCTGATTCAGCCTCTCACCTTCAGATGTTACCACTTCCTATGTAACTCCTAGTGGTTTTCTCTTTAGGTCTGAAAACAGTCTCCCTAAAGAAAATCAGTGTCTATTGACCCACCATAAGCTGCTCTGACAGAAAAATCTAGTTTGGAACTGCCTGCAATTAAGATGCAGCAAATCGAGATACAAGCTCCCTGTCACTTGCTATGTGATGCCCAACACAGCCTCTAGACACTGTCAGCAAGAGGGATATCAACAGATGTGATCCCTTGACACTCTAGATCTCTGATATTTTGTCACAGTGGCAGAAAATGACTTAATTCAACAAGGAACTGAATCCCGTCAGCAGCCAGGAAACCAGGAAGAGGGCCTGTGATGTAGGTGAGCCCATTCATAGTCTAGCAATACTTCGTTTTCCACCTGATGAGACCCTAAGCAGAAGACCTAACTGTGCCAGATATGACTGATGCACAGAAACTGTTAGATAATGAATATATATTATTAAGGAAATTGAGAGAGAAGGAGGATTTTCTTTCTTCTGATTTCTATGTAAAGACAGGATAGAAATTCTCCTTGAAGCTATTGGTTTACACCTATAATCCAGGACTTGGGAGGCTGAGACAGGAGTATAGCTGGGCATTGAGGGCCAGGCTGGGCTACATAGTTCCATGACAGCCTCAACTACAGAGTGAGACCCTGCCTCAAAAAAATGAGCAATTATTTTAAGAAATGAAGAGTTAAATAGTACTAACCTTCAAGCATGTTGTCCAGTGAGAACTTGGTTTAAGACATTCTTCACATGTAGGCTACTGAGGGAGAAAGTCATCAGTGGTCTTACCCAGCTGTGAACTCTGCATCCTACAATCCCAACCTGCCAGGCAAGATGTGCCCACTGGTACAATAGTGGGATGACTGTTATGGGGTAACCAGGTGTGCTGGATGCTTTAGTGTCAACCTGACACACCTGGGTGGAGGGAGCCTCAAATGAGGGAATTGCCTTCATTGAACTGCCTGTGGCCATGTCTGTGGGGTACCTTCTTGATTACTGTGTGATGTGGATGGGCCCAGCCCACTGTGGGTGGTGCCAACCCTGGGCAGGTGGGCCTGTGTTGCATAAGAAAGCAGGTTGAGCAGGGGCCAGGGGAGCAAGCCAGGAAGCAGCATTCCTTCATGGCCTATGCTCCAGCTCCTGGCTCCAGGTTCCTGCCCTGAGTTTCTCTCTTAGGCTCCCTGATG
Source organism: Nannospalax galili (assembly GCF_000622305.1). Lineage (NCBI taxonomy): Eukaryota > Metazoa > Chordata > Mammalia > Rodentia > Spalacidae > Nannospalax > Nannospalax galili. The sequence continues at coordinate 258,131 of NW_008329365.1, forward strand.
AACTGTGACCTGGGAGACATAAGATAAAATAAACCCTTTCCTCCCCAAGTTGGTATTAGAATATTTTCTCACAGCAATGGAGAAACAAACTAGGACAGAAATTGGTACCAGGAGTGGGCTACTGCTGTGAGACAGATTTGACATTGGAAGATTATGGAAGCATTTGGAACTTTGGGCTGGAAAAGTCATTGCATGCTTAGAGTTTGTTGCTGTGGAGCTTGGAACAGTTATGTTGAAAGAGTTGTGGACAATGGAGGCCTGACTTGTGAAGCTTCAAAGGGAAGTGGAGACTATCAGGGCAATTTGTGTGACATATTGAATTGAGAATCTGTGGGTTCTGGTTGGCTGGGGCTGAAGAATCAGCTGGTTAAGAAGAGACCAGAACCTGAAGTAAAACTTTTGCTTTACTGAGACAATTGATGTTAGTTAGCTGGGGCTGAAAAATCAGCTGTAAGTAACAAGAGACCAGCATCACTGTGGTGAAGTCTTCTGGGAGGTATTTCCTCAGGGTCAGCACACAGAGGGGACCCGAGCCTCCATCTCAAGCTGGAAGCAGGACTTGGTAATGTCTAAGAGTCTCCTGCATGGTTCTGGTGTTGAAAGCATGAAGGGGTCACAGAAAGCAGCTGAGGCTTGACACTCTGAGAGGCCAGGAAAGGCCATAGGTGAAAGTGCAGCTTCAGTTGCAGTAAAAAGCCCAGGATTGAAGGGGTCATGAATCTGAGGTTTTGTACCCCAAGAGGCAAGAAGGGGCCATTGGTGAAGGTGTAGCCTCAGTTTCAGTGGAGACCCCAGCTTTTTGGAGATGCCGGGACCATGGGACGACCACCAAGGACCGCAGAAGGTGTGGAATGGAGCTGGCCTGGGTCTGAGAGATGAGCTGTGTGGACTGCAGAGTCAGAGCAGTGGAGCTGCCAGAACCCTTTGGAGCCCAGAAGATCGTGAGTGAACCCCAGATGTCCAGCCTTGAGTTACTTTGCTGGACTTTGGTTTTGCTTAGGTGTGCCTGATTCTTCACTTTGAAATAAGACGGTTAAGAGACTTTTAAAAGAGACTATGGCCGGGCATGGTGGCGCACACCTTTAATCCCAGCACTCAGGAGGCAGAGGCAGGCGGATCTCTGTGAGTTCAAGGCCAGCCTGGTCTATATAGTGAGTTCCAGGCCAGCTAGGGCTACAGGGAGACCCTGTCTCAAAAAGACCCCCCAAAAAAAGAAAAAAAAAAAAGACTATGGACTTTTAAGTGTTTGGATTTTTTAAGGACTGGGGGAATTTTAAGGTTGTACTGTCTTATGTTGTGATATTAACATCATATCATGGGGACAAGAATTGGAAAGGCTATGGTTTAATAGTGATTTGTTTGTATGTCAAGTTGACAAGGGGTCAATTGTGCTGGATAGCTTTAGTGTCAATTGGCCTGTGGCCACGTCTGTGGGGCATCTTCTTGATTATTGAGTGATGTGGGAGGGCCCAGCCCACTGTGGGTGGTGCCACCCCGGGCAGGTGGGCCTGTGTTGCATAAGAAAGCAGGTTGAGCAGGGGCCAGGGGAACAGGCCAGTAAGCAGCATTCCTCTGTGGCCTGTGCTTCAGCTCCTGTCTCCAGGTTCCTGCCCTGAGTTACTACCTTGAGCTCCCTGATGAACTGTGACCTGGGAGATGTAAGATAAAATACACCCTTTCCTCCCCAAGTTGGTATTAATCACAGTTTTTTTTTTTTTTTCTTGGTCTTTTCTTGAGACAGGGTCTCCCTGTAGCCCCAGCTGGCCTGAAACTCACTTTGTAGAACAGGCTGGCCTTGAACTCACAGAGATCTGACTGTCTCTGCCTCCCGAGTGCTGGGATTACAGGCATGTGCTACCATGCCCTGCTTGGTCAGAGTATTTTGTCACAGCAATGGAGAAACAAACTAGGACACCAAGTACTTTGTCATTGGATTTGAAGCCCATTCCACAGGTGGAAGTTCATGCCTGGTACTGTCAAACCTGGTCAAAAGTCAGCGGCTGAGGAGATTCTAGACCCTGGAGTGAACCTGTGCCTGTAGTTTTACTAAATGGACATGGTGTCAAATTGCCTGCTTAACGTTTATGTTTATACCTGTACTACTTTTAGCCTTGGTCAAAGAAGCTTTGGTTTTCAATGGGTGACTATGACAGTTAGTTTAATTGCAATTAATATAATCTCAAATAACCTGGGAAGAGGGTCTCAAAGCGGATTGTCTCGATCAGGTTGGTTTATGGGCATGTCATGGGAGAGAGTCCTAAATGTCTTAACTGATGTGGGAAGATGCAGCCTGAAGCAGCACCACCATTCCCTAGTTTTTGTTTTTGTTGTTGTTTTGTCGTTTTGAGACAGGGTCTCCCTGTAGCCCCAGCTGTCCTGGAACTCACTATGTAGACCAGGCTGGCCTTGAACTCGCACACATCTGCTTGCCTCTGCCTCCCAAGCCCTGGGACTACAGGCGTGCACCACCACACATGGCCTGTTGTTGTTTTTTAATATTTTATTTATTTTCATTTTATGTGTATGAGTGTATTGCCTGCATGTATGTGAGTGCACCTGTGTCGTGCAGTGCTGCAGAGGTCAGAAGAGGGCTTCAGATTCCCCTGGAACTGGAGTTAAGGATGGTTCATAGCCACCAAGTGGGTGTTGGGAATTGAACCCGGGTCCTCTGCAAGAGCAGTCAGTGCTCTTAACCTCTGAGTTATCTCTCCAGTCCCCATTCCCTAGTTTTGGATGCTGGACTTCATATAGAGTCCTGGAGGAAAGTTAACTGAGCATTAAACATGCATGCCTTCATTTCTTTCTGTTCCTGATGGATGTGATGTGACCAGTCGTGTTCAGTTCCTTATGCCTTGACTTTCCTTCTGTGATTGAATGTAACCTGGAGTTAGGAGCTAAAATAAACACTTTTTTTTCTCTTCAGTTGCTTTTTATCATAGCAACAGAGGTGAAACTAGCATGGCAATGTTTAATGCAGAGACTTGTAACTGGTCAAAGTGCTAAGAAGGAGTGACTGTTGAGTGCTCAGACCTACAAGGGGACATCTCTGTCACCCTCTCCAAAGCTCAGGAACATTGCAGAAGAGGGGAAAGAAAGAATGTAAGAGCCACAGGATGGGGAGGAGTGCTGTGCAATTTGGATTTCTGGACATGACATGGCCATCGCATGCATGAATTCACAGCAGCTATGGTTGCCTGCACAAGACCTGCATAAAATGGGACCCACCAACATTCAAGCATGGATTGGGGAGGGGCTCCTGAGGCCCCACCCCGCTCTGTAGTGCCATGGATAATTAATGGTTGCTGGGGAACAGAGGAGTCATTCTCTTCAGTGGTTTGGTCACTGTTGAGTGGCCCATGGGCCAGTAAAAGACCTCCCACCCATGCTCACAAACGCTACCCTGATTAAACTCAGTGTGTCACACAAAAAACGGCAAAAAACAAAAACAAGCAAAGATGAAAAGAGGAGGAGGACTTGTTGAGAAGAAGAAGGGTTCAGTAGGAGTAGAAGGGGGATGAGGGAAAGGTGGGGCTGAAAATGTCCAAAATTCATTATATACATTTCATTATACACATGTATAAAATTATCAAAGAAATATATATGTTTATATAGTTTTTAAAAAATAATAATTTCTTCACAGATTGAGAGCCAGGGACGTCTGAGCAGTGGAGCACTTGCCTAGCATATATAAGGTCCTGGATTCCATCTTTAGCACCAGCAAAAGGAAGGAAGATGGGGGGATAAAAAGAAATTCACAAGGGGATAAAGAGCTAGATCAGCAGTTAAGAGCACTAGCAGCTTTTACAGAGGACCAGGGTTTGATTCCCAGCATCCACATGGTGGCTAACAACCATCCACAACTCCAATTCTAGGGGATCCGATGTGTCTTCTGGCCTCTAGAGGCATTGCACGACACAGGTGCACTTACACACATGCAGACAATGCCCTCATACACATAAAATAAAAATAATAAATAAAAAAAATTTTTTTGGGTCTTTTTGAGACAGGGTCTCCCTGTAGCTCCAGCTGTCCTGGATTCACCATAGAGACCAGGCTGGCCTCGAACTCACAGAGATCTGCCTGCCTCTACCTCCTTCCTGAGTGCTGGGATTAAAGGTGTATGCCACCATGCCTGGCCAATAAATAAAATATTTTTTAAAAAGAAATTTGCAGGCAGAGGGAGGTGGATCTTTGTGAGTTCAAGACCAGCCTGGTCTACATAGTAAGTTCCAGGACAGCTGGGACTACAGGGAGACCCTGTTTCAAAAACACCAAAAAAAAAAAAAAAAAAAAAAGAAATTTGCAAATTGAAGTTGGGTTCTAAATACCATCAGAAGAGAAGTTCCCTTTCGGGCAACAAAATGTCCTGGGGTTGGAATCAGAAAAGATGGTATTTTGTGACCGCAGACATTATTCTGGTATTGAATGTTATTATCTGATTATTGTACAACATAAAAATAATGTTTCTGTGATTCTGTAGTAAATTAAGTAATTCTAGACTACTGCGTAGCCAGACATGGTGGTACAGGCCTGTAATCCCTAAACTCTTGAGGCTGAGGTAGGTAGATCTCTTTGTTCAAAGACAGCCTGGACTACATATCAAGTAGCAAGCCATCCAAGCCTACACAGCAAGACCCTGTCCCACAATAAACAAACTAACAAAGAAACAAACCAGGCTTGGTGGTACATACCAGAATTTGGGAGGTGGAAATAGGCAGGAAGATCAGAAGTTCAAGATCATCATCTACTCTACCTATAGAGTATGAGGCCAGCCTGAGCTACATGAGACTCTGCCTTTAAAAATTTCCCCCCAAGATTCTACTGAATGAGCTCCACACTTTGTAGGAATGACTTTTATTAATGGACACAATCTGGAGTAATTGTTCAACCCAGCAAAACCATGCTCTTGGATCTGATGACAGGGGTGTTTCCTTGGCAACCTCAATTTGGTATTCTTCCCCCCAAAATAATGAATGAATGTGGGTATGTGCGAGCGTTAACATATCAAAAGGCTGGAAGCAGAGTCCCACCCTTTGGAAGCTGTGGAGATTGGGAAGAATGTGTGACCTTGGATGAATGAGAGGGATGGAAAGGCCTGATGGTCTATTGAGATAAAGGTAGAGTTTAACTTAAACTAGGTACCTCCTCTAGGAGGCTGGAGAAAGCTTTTAGAACAAATATGTTAGTGTGGCCTGGCCCATCTGCACAGTTCTGAGACATCTTGGGAAAGAGATATCCTCTGGGTTCCAGCGGATACTTTTTTTTTAATTCTTTTTTAAAATTTTATTTATTTATTTATTTATTTATTTATTCATTTATTTTTTTGATCTTTTTGAGACAGATTCTCCTGTAGCCCCAGCTGGCTTGGAACTTACCATGTAGACAAGGCTGGCCTCGAACTCAGAGATCTGCCCGCCTCTGCCTCCCAAGTGCTGGGATTAAAGGTGTATGCCACCACACCCGGCTGCTATTATTATTATTATTTTTAACAAAGCATAGAGTAATGGTTTATTTACAGAAGAGTGGGCACCCCACATTTATGGCTCAAATACAGATCCTGTGACCTCCCGACAGCTGCACAAAATTGTTGAGAGGGGTGCCTGTTGGTGTTCTCGGCTTATATATTCTTTGCCCCCCCCCCCACATGCAGCTAAGGTTGACTGACTGAGTGGGAGGGGTAACTGACTCCCCCCTCAACTCCTTGGTGAGAGTGGGAAGGAAGTATGACTATAACTTGCTGGCATAGGGGTCAGAGGACATTTCCAGTTAACACTCCACCCCTCCCTCTGGCTCTTACATTCTATCCACCAACCTCTTCGGCAAAAGTCCCTGAGCCTTGGAGGGGGCGGTAGGTGCAGCACATGACTTTTAAAAATATTTGTATTGATTCGAGCGTTCCATACAATGTATTTGTTCATATTCAGACCCCACCCACCTCTCTGCCCTCACCTTACAGTCCACCCCGATCTCATGTTCTCTATTATATTTGTCCTTTTTAAAAAAATGTTCTATTGAGTCTCATCTTGTTTCCAACATGCTCTTGGATGTGGGTCCATCCCTTAGAGTCTGGCCAACCTACCAGGCATCATATCCCTAAAAAACCTGACTCTCCCTCTTCCAGAAACTATCAATTGCAACTAGTTCCTCAGCTAGGGCTGGGACCGGCCCATTCTTAAAAGCTTATTTAAGAGTCAGACTTTTATTTCATTCAGGGTCATTCATATGTTGGTGTAATTAATACCTTCCACAATGCTTGACTGTAATATTTTCACTAAGCTCTCATTCTTTCTCTTAAAGTCTTTACATTTTTAAGCCGGACATGGTGGCGCATACCTTTAATCCCAGCACTGGGAGGCACAGGCAGGCAGGTCACTGAGTTTGAGGCCAGCCTGGTTTCCATTAGCAAATCCAGGCCATCTGTGACTACAGGGAGACCTTGTCTCAAAAAGACCAAAAAAAAAAATCTACATTTTTAATGTCTCTATTATTGTGTGTACTTGTGGAACATCCCTTGGAGTCTGGAGATTTTATCTCTTTTTCAAAGGAATTTCAAGTAGAGATGTGAGTAGGATAAATTTCCCATGACTCGTGAAATATTACTTGTCTGATACCTGGTATTAAATCCAGTTGATAATCATAAAATCTTTTGTTTTTCCCATTAGTAAAACAAAACAAAACTAACCTAGATTTGGTGATACAAGCCAGTAAATCCTGCTACTTGGGAAACTGGGGCAGCAGGTCACAAGCTCAAAGTCTTCCTGGGCAATTTAGAGCCACCCAAAACCAAAAGTGCAAAACAAAGGCTGAAGGTATAGGTAGATCTTAAAAGTGCTTGTCGAGCATGTTTACAGCCCTAGGATCAATCACCTGTACTGCAAAGCAAAGTCTTGGCCAACTTTAACACACTGATCTTTGTGTTACCCAAGGAATGTACATTTTTACTTGCTCTGACAGCAAAGTCAGAACTCAAAACATACACTATACAGTCTCCCTTGGTATCTTCAGAGGACTATTTCTAGGATAACCTTTAGTATGGACTGGAATTCTAGCTCAGTTTCAGAGCATTTGCCTCACTGCACAAGGCTCCAAGTTCAATTCCAAGTACCACAAAGCCCAACTAAACAAATATTAATAATAACAAAACCAGGACCCTGAGGATACCAAAATCCAAGGATGCTTACGTACTTACATAAAATGGCACAGTGCTTGCACAGAACCTATGCATAGCTTGCTGTATCCTTCCAATCATTTCTAGATAATTATATACTTGCTACAATATACATTCTATGTAAATAGCTATTATACTATTTAAGGAATAATAAAAAAGTATGTGTGCTTACCTTTTAATATTCAAATGTCTTGAAATATATTGCTCATATAGTCATAGGAAAGTGTAGAAAGCATTGGTTTTTGCCCTAGTTAGTTTTAATTGTCAACTTGACACAGCCTAAATCATCTGAGAACAAAGCCTGGATTGAAGAACTCCGACATCAGATTATTATTATTATTATTATTATTATTATTATTATTATTTTGAAATACGGTCTCTCTGTAGCCCCAGCTGGCCTGGAACTCACTATGTAGATCAGGCTGGCCAAGAGCCCTCTGCCTCTGTCTCCCAAGTGCCGGGATTAAAGGCATGCACCACCATGCTAACCTAGGATTGTCTTGATTTTTAATGGATGTGGAAGGCCTAGCCCACTGTGGGTGGCACCATTCCCTAGGCAGATAGTCCTGGGCTGTATATAAAAGCCATCTGAGCATGAGCCTGCATTGAACCAGCAAGCAGCATTCCTGCAGGGTTTCTGTTTCAAGCTCCTGCTTGAGTTCCTGCCCTGACTTCCCTCAGTGACAACTGTGACCTGAAAGTATAAGCCAAATAAACCCTAACCTTCCCGTTACTTTTGACCAGAGTATTTTATTATAGCAACAGAAAGGAAACTAAAACAGTTTTATTCCTTAAAAATCCACTATCCTTGGGCTGGAGAGAGGGCTCAGCAGTTAAGAGCACAGGCTCCTCTTGCAGAGGACTTGGGTTTGAATCCCAGCACCCACACAGCGGCTAATGACCATCCATAACTCCAGTTCTGGGGTTCCAACACCCTCTTCTGACCTCCACGGGTATTATATGACAGGCATGCACTTACACACATGCAGTCAAAACACTCATACATATAAAATAAAAATAAATTTTTTTAATGATTTATTTTTTTAAAGATTTTGTTGTTGTTGTTTGAGACAGGGTCTCTCTGTAGCCCCTGGAGTTCCAGCTGTCCTGGAACTCACTAGGTAGACCAGGCTGGACTTGAACTAACAGATCTACCCACTTCTGCCTCCCAAGTGCTAGGATTAAAGGTATGTGCTACCATGCCTGGCAAAAATAAATAAAATATTTTTAAAAATCCACTGTAGAGAGGGCTGGGGAGATGACTCAGTGGTAGAGAAGTTGTACTCTTACAGAAGACCCAAGTTTAGTTCCCAGCACCCACACTGGGCAGCTCACAGCTGCCTGTAACTCCAGCTCCAAGGGATCGAATACCTCTGGCCTCCATGGGCACCTGTACTCACACATAACACATAATTAAAAATGAAATAAATCTTTAAAAAGATCTACTGAGCCAGGCATGGTGGAGCATGCCTTTAATCCCAACATTCAGGAGGCAGAAGCAGGAGAACCTCTGTGAGATCTAGGCCAGACTTATCTACATACTAAGTTCTAGGCCCGCTGGGGCTACAGAGAAACACTGTCTCAAAAAATACAAATATATATATTAAAATAAAAATCAGTTGCAGAGTATAGTGTGATGGGACACATCTGTAATCCCAGCACTCAAGAGACTGAGGCAGAAGGATTGCCAATAAATTCATGGCCAGCTTGGGCCACATACCAAGTTCTTGTCTCAAAACAACAACAAAGGGGATGCGGAATACTGAGATGGCTCAGCAGGTGGATAAGGTTGCTTGCCACACAAGCCTGGGGATCGGAGTTGGTCACCAGAACCCATGTAAAGGTGGAAGGAGAGAAATGACTCCACAAAGTTAACCTCTGACTTCCACGCATGTGCCGTGAAATGTATGCTCCATCCCACCCCCAGTCCATCATGAGCACTTTTGTTATGAAAATAACAAAGTTTATGCACTAAGAGCTGGGCATGGTAGCACATGCCTTTTGTCCCAGCACTTGGGAAGCAGAGGCTGGCAGATCTCTGAGTTCCAGGCCAGCCTGGGCTACATAGTGAGACAGCTTATATACTAAGGTTTCTTTAAGTCATAGTGAATTAGCTTTGTATGTAACTAAGTTTTGTTTCACTAATAATGAGATCAAAAGACTATTAACAAGAAAGAGGTTCAGTTGTGCTTCTATGTGGTGAAATTATATAGTAAGTTATCCAATGAAGGTAGGGGCTATGTGAGTGTGGGGTGGATGGAACACCAGGACTCTCTGTACTTTCTCCTCAATTTTGTTGTGAACCTAAAACCAGTCTTTTTTTTTTTTTAGCCTATTTTTATACAAAAGCAGTGTCATTTGGGATGGAGTAAACCAGCCACCTGTGTAAGGTTGTCCCTGGACCATGCTTTCCAATAAATAATAGTTAATATTTACTGAGTAGTTAACAGCATGAAAGGTTCCTTGCTATGTTCCTCTCCCTCTAAAGCCAAGATTGCTAGTTGCTAACACGTATTTTTTCTGGTCTTGCCCTTAGCAATAAACATCAGGTCTCAATATATAGCATTGGTTGGCTGTGAACTCTTGCTTCTGCCTCCTGAGACTTGGAATTATAGCATATGTTACTATGCCCTCCTAACTCAATTTTTAGTTGGATAATTATCTCTTTAACATAAAGATATCATTTTTTACCAATTCTTACAGTAACTATGCCAAGTTACTGAATGTCTGGCACAGAAATAGGATATAACAGAACTGATGACTATTTTCCTGAGCAGTGAGGAGAGAGTGCGTGACAAGGGATCTTCATCATCAATCTCACTGGATTAAGAACCACCGAGGATACACACCTCTGGATGGGTCTGTGGGGGCATTTCCAGGAAGATGTAACTGATGAGGGACTCACCTTGCAGCCAAATGCTGTACCACTGAGCTACATCCCCTAGACGCAGTACCATGCCATGTGCTGGGGGTCCCAGACTGAATAAAAAGGAGAAAGTGAACTGAACAGCAGTGGTCTTTTTGAGACAGGGTGTCCTTGTAGCCCCAGCAGTCCTGGAACTCACTATGTAGACCAGGCTGGCCTCTAACTCACAAAGATCTTCCTGCCTCTGCCTTCCAAGTGCTGGGATTAAAGGTGTGCACCACCACACCAGGCTCTCTTTGCTCCTTAACTGCAAACACAGTGTGTCCATCTGCCTCACACTCCTGTCACCCCACCTTCCCTGCTGTGATGGGTTATACTCTGAAACTGTGAACCCAAATAAACCTTCCCTCCCTAAGTTGTTTTTTGTCATAGCCACAAGAATAACAGAGTATTTTTTCAGGATCTCGGCAATTAAACTTTATTGCTACACCATCTGAAAGCTGAATTCCAACCAATAGCTGTGTGCACTTCTGGAAAATTGTCTTTGAAAGAGGGAGGATGGTCTTCACATCCACCTTCTTGTTATTAACTAGAAAGATTTTGTTTTTGTTTTATTCTGTCTTGGTGATTGAACCCAGGGCCCCAGATATTCTAAGCATGGGTTTTACTACTAAGCTGTACCCTCAGCTCCTGAATAGACTCCTAATCAATCTAAGATTAAGCCCTTTGAAGTAGGATACTACATCTAACAGTAGCTAAGAAAATGGTACTGGGCTTAGAAATTGAACAGCAAGTGGTATAAACTGGGCATCGCAGTTCAGGTGATTTGGTGGCAAATATTTACCATACCATACCATACTATACTATACTGTACTGTACCGTACCATACCATACCATTCCATACTGTACCATAAAGGAGACCACATGATGATTGAGGTTGTACACTTAGAGGAAATGATTGGAAAGGTTAATGATCTTCTGTGCAGTAGATGCTTTTAGACAGAGTCTTAAATACCAGGAAAGAACCATACAGAAGCCGAGATGGAGGGGATTGCCACTTTGCTGAAAGAGCTTCTATGTGAGGTTTGCGAGTGAAACTGGTCCTTTCTATCCTTGCTGGGATAAAGGACAGAGATTTTCACCTCACACGGAAGCAGTGGCACTGGACAGATGTCTCAGCAGTAAGGATGACGTTCTGCTCTTGCAGAGGACTAAGTTCAGTTCTCAGCACACACATCTCCTATAACTACAGCTCCAGAGAGATCCAACACCTCTGGCCTCTTCAGGTACCCACACTTGTGTGCATATACCCCCACACAGCCACCCCCACACAGCCACCCCCACACATATATACTGTTAGGGTCCGTGACTCGGTGGGTCTCTTCTGGAGAACAAATGCATGAGTATGGAGATGCAAAAATCAAGCAGAGTTTTATTAAACCAGCTAGCTGGGGCCGACCGTCCTTCCAAAACATACAGGTCTGCTTAGAGCGATCGACCCTGAGGCAATTTCAGGTAAAGATTATATAGGCTCCCACAACCGTTACACAAAAGCCC
>NW_008329365.1:269776-280927 GCF_000622305.1 Nannospalax galili
TTTTGCGCCTGGCACAGCCCTTCCTTGTTATCTTGTGTAAGCAGACATGCCTATGGACATGACACAGACCAGACAGGTCAGGTTACGGGGCTGCAGCACTTGCCCCTATCTCCGGATGCCTGTGTCTCCAGTTGAGTTAATTGGTTACAAGCAGTAAATTCAAACAAGTAAATTCAAGCAGTAAATGATTACAAGCAGTAAACTCAGACAAGCAGTAAATTCAAACAAGCAGTAAAATTTCTCTTTCCCTAACAATACATAATTAAAATAAATATTTTTATTATTTGTTTGTTTGTTTGTTTTGAGACAGGGTCTCCCTGTAGCCCCAGCTGGCCTGGAACTCGCTATGTAGACCAGGCTGGCCTTGAACTCACAGAGATCCCCCTACCTCTGCCTCCCAAGTGCTGGGATTAAAGGCATGCACCACCACGCCCAGCTAGAATAAATATTTTAAAAATGGAACTAGCGCTGTGTGGTGGCATGTTTTTGATCCCAGTACTCTGGAGGCAGAGGCAGGCAAATCTCTGTGAGTTCAAGGCCAGCCTGGTCTACATAATGAGCTCCAGCCTGGCATACATAGTGACACCATGTCTCAAAAAGAAGGAACCAATTAAAAGCTCTAGCTAAAAAGTTCAACAGCAGGGTCATCAGACAGCTCGTCATCATCAGACAGGAGCTTTGAGTCCTGGCAAAGAGTAGATAAAGGATATTTTCTCTCATCCGAGTTTGTTTTCAATAACTTTAAGGTAGTTGTCCATAAATTGCTTAGAGAATGAGATGGATGAAATACTACAACCAGTAAGTAGAACACCAATTTCCAGGCTTCAAAACAATTATCTTTGGACAAGGTCTTTGGCTGTGATTACAAGCACATGTATTTGACTGAAAACTTGACTGAAAGTAAATTTTTAAAAATTCTACTTGAAAGAATTATATTGCATACCAAAATATAATAATCTATAACTATCCACCCTTAAGTAATTCCTAAGTCTGTACAGAGAGGAAGTGGGCTGGATAAACTGTAATTCCGGAGAAACACATAGCTCTTCAAAACCAGTCTCAGAAGTGGTCATGAAGGACATTGCTGCTGCCTGTGCCTATCATAACAAAACATCACTGAGTAGGAAGCTTTAAGGGCAGAACTTCATTTCCTTGTGTTTAGGAGGCTGGAGGGTCAAGATAAGGTATTTACAGGCTCAGTCTTTCCTGAGACCTTGGTTCTTTGTTTTCTAGTGGTTACAACTTTATTGTGTCTCCTCAAGGGCTCTCTACTGTGTACACATCCCTGGAGTTTCTTCTTCTTATAAAGACAGTTTCTCATTGGCTTAAGTACCTACCCTTATGACTCATTAACCTCAACTCCCTCCTGAAAGCTTCTGTTTCCAAAAACAGTCATTAGAGATCAAAGAGTCAATAAAGGAATTTCCTTCCTTCCTTCCTTCCTTCCTTCCTTCCTTCCTTCCTTCCCTTTCCTTTCCTTTCCTTTCTTTCTTTAGACAGGTTCTCCCTGTAGCCCCAGCTGGCCTGGATCTCACTATGTACACCATGCTTCTCTCATCTCACAGAGATCTGCCTACCTCTATTTCCAGAGTACTGGGATTAAAGGCATGTGCCACTACACCCAGCCTATTTCTGGAATTTTCTATTCAATATTCCCTTCCCTTTCCCCTCTCCCCTCCCCCCTTCCCTTCCTTTTTCTTTCCTTTTTGGAAACAGGGTCTCTTATAGCACAGGCAGCCATTATGACACCTACGATGACCTTGATCCTTCTGTCTCCGCCTCCGATGAGATTTATAGGCAAACACTACCTTAACTGGCTTAAACATGAGAATTTTTTGTGGGGGCTGGGGAGTTGACTCAGTGGGTAAAAGCACTTGCTTTACCACCCTGAAAACCCAAGTTCAGCTCTCCAGAACTCATAAAAAACCAGATGCTGCAGCGTGCATCTGTAACCTCAGTATTCCTTTGGCGAGATGGGAGGCAGAGTCAGTAGGATCATCCAGAAGAAGTCCACAGACCAACTAGCCAACTTCACACAGCAGCAGAAACAAGAGAGACCCTGCCTTAAAACAAGATGGAAAATTGTGCTTGCCTGCCTCAAACTGACTCCTGAAAGCTGTCCTCACATTTCTATACATGTACCATTGCACATATGCACCTGTACACACACACACGTGCGTGCACACACACACACACACACACACACACACACACAAAATTTTGAGTACAACACAATTCAGTGTCTTCAACAGGACAATAAATAAAGGAGTTTATCACATAGCAAAAGAACCAAGGGCAGTCTAACAGGTTAATCAAGCAAATGCCTTCCCAGGTCAGAAAGTATCTGAACTACAGCCCAGTAGGGTGTGGCTATTTCTATGGTCCACTGCCAGTAGATCCCAATCTCAATCTCTCTCTCTCTTTTTCTCTGAGACAGAGTCTCACTATGTAGCTCTGGCTGGCCTGAAACTCATTATGTAGACCAGACTGACCTTGCACTCACAGAAATTTGTCTGCCTCTGCCTCCTGAGTGCCTTACTGCTGGGATTACAGACCACCATGCCTGGCCCTATCTTTTTTCTTTTAAAATACACATATTTATGGCCGGGTGTGGTGGCACATGCCTTTAATCCCAGCACTTGGGAGGCAGAGGCAGGCAGATCTCTGTGAGTTCACGGCCAGCATGGTGTACAGAGTGAGTTCCATGACAGCTGGGGCTACAGGGAGACCCTGTTTCAAAAAGACAAAAAAAAAAAAAAAAAAACCCAAAACATATTTATGGGTTGGAGGGTTGGTTCATCAGTTAACAGCCTGTACTGCTCTTACAGAGGACCAGAGTTTAGTTCTTAGCTTCCACATCAGGTAGCATACAACTACCTGTAACTCCAGCTCCAAGGGATCTGATACCCTCTTCTGAACTCCATGGGCAAATGCACTCACATGCACATGCCCATACACAGTCACAAATAATAATAACCATAATAATAATCATAAATAAATCCCTTAAAAATGCAGATTTGATTAAGAGCGCTGGCTGCTCTTGCAGAAAACTCAGCTTTAGTCCCCAGCACCCACATGGCAGCGAATAACTGTCTGTTAACTCCAGTTCCAGGGAATTCAGTGCCCTCTTCTGGTCTCTGTAGGCATTGCATGCATGTGGGGCACTTACATACATGCAGGCAAAACTCATACAACATAAAATAAAAATAAAGTAATAATTAATTTAAGGGGCTGGAGAGATGGCTCAGCAGTTAAGAACACTGGTTGTTCTTGCAGAAGGACCTGGGTTCAAATCCCAGCACCCACATGGCAGCTAACAACTGTCCTTAACTCCAGTTCCAGGGGATCCAACAGCCTCTTCTGTCTTCTGCGGGCATTGCACGACATGAGTGCACATACCTACATGCAGACAATACGTGCATACACATAAAATAAAAATAATTCTGAGTCCCATCTCCAGAACTTCAAAAATAAATACATGAAAAAGAATAATTTTTGTTTCTATGTCTAAACCAATGCTAATTTATTTAGCATTTATTAATTTATTAAGAGTATTAGTTATTTTTCTCATCCTTGTGAGCAAATTTCTGACAAAAAGAATTCATTTGGCTCACAGTTGAAGAGGAGACAGTTCATCATGAAGGGGAAAGCAGGATAACTCAGGTGGCTCTGTGGTGACAGAAACATGCATCTAGAACCTCCCACTTCACTTCCTTACATCTCAGCAGAACATGAAAGATCAGGTAAGTTGTTAGGTTTCTGTTTGATCGTTTTGTTGTGTATGTATGTGATTTGTTGTTTTGTTTTGAGACAGGGTCTTGCTATGTAGCCCAGGCTGCCCTCAAACCTACAATCCTCACGGCTCAGCTTCCCCAGTGCTGGGATTATAGGCCTGTGCCACCATTCCTGGCTCCAGCTACAGTTTTAATTAAGGCTGTCCTACTCCTGTTTCAGCATTATGTATTGTCTTTGAGTATTGCTATATGTTGAGAGATGGAAATTATCGAATGTCACCCAGAGTTTCCAGATTTTAAATTTAGGGAAGCAGCCAGATGGCTTTTTGTAGTTCTCTCTCCCACTGTGTGGGGGAGGGTCCCTCCTGTGGAAAGACAAAGCAGGTGAGCATGTGAGGTCTAGGCATGGATTGCTACTCAACCCTGGCTTGTTTCTCCCTCTTTCAAGTTTTATTTCTTTTGTTCCTTTGCTTTTGGAGACTGGATTTCCCTCTTTGTCCCAGGCTGGTTTGACAGTTACTGTGTAGCTCAGGATGGTCTTGAACTCAGGAAAATCCTAGTGCCTCTACTTCCCCAAAGCTGAGATTACAGTGTGAGCTGGTCCCTTTTCCTGTTTTAAGCAGACATGAGACTGTCTAACATACACCTGGTGGCACAAACCTCTAATCCTAGCTACGCCGGAGGCTGAGGCAGAAGGATGACAAATGTCAAGGCCAGCCTGGATTACAGAGTGAATTAAGCAATTCAGTGAAACCCTATCTTAAGTAAAAATAGGACTGAGGATGTAACTCAGTGATAAAGTGGCTGCCTATCATGAGTAAGGCTGTACATTCAAACCTGGTACTGAAAAAGTAAGTTTAAAATACCTGCCTGAAGTGAAGACCAGATTTCCTAGCCGCCGTGCAATTTTCTCTGACAGAATGAACAAACCCTACTTTACTTTTTCCTCCTTCCTGCTAACTGGAATGATGACATTATTTCTGGAATTCCACCAGTCATTTTAGACAATGAAATATCACAGAAGGCTCAGGATAGCAATGCAAAACTGTCTCAAGAGCTAGGTCACTTACCATGCATGGTGGCTCATGCCTATAGTCCCAGAACTTCAGAGGCTAAGGGAGGAGGGGTACTCTGAGTTTGAGGCCAGGCTGAGCTATATCACGAGTTCTGGGATACAGAGAGAGACCTAGTTTCAAAATAAAAATTAAAAAAAGCAGAGGAAAGAAAAAAAAGAAAGGCCAGCATGGTGGAGCACGCCTTTAATCCCAGCACTCGGGAGGCAGAGGCAAGCGGATCTCTGTGAGTTCAAGGCCAGCCTGGTCTGCATAGTGAGTTCCAGGCCAGCGGGGGTTACAGGGAGACCCTGTCTCAAAAAAAAAAAAAAAAAAAAAAAAAAGAAAGAAAAGAAAGAAAAGAAAGATAAAGGAAAAGAAAAAAGGAAGGAAGAGGGGGAAAAGGGAGGGAGGGAGAGAGGAGAGGGAGGGAGGGAGGGAGGGAAAGAGGAAAGGGAGGGAAAGGGAGGAAAGGAAAGGAAAGAGTCAGGTCCCTGACACTGTGTAATAAATACCTCTAAGTTTCTATTCACATGAGACAGAAAGAAATAAACTGTACGTCTAAAGCCAGTAACACTTGGGCTATGCTGGATGTTCTCTATTGGCTGAACTGAGCCATATAGTTCCTGGAGTCTCGCTCTGGCTTCCGCACGGCTCCCTGGTTTTTGTGATCTCTCTTGAATGAATTCAGATGACCTAGAGGGCACAGTGTATAAGACAGGCAGATTGCAGAGTAACAGGAGGCACTCTAGGGTGAGAATGGGCAGTGAAGGAACCACAGGCAGACCTCCAAATCTGGGTAGGCTTATGCTATTTTCCAAAGTCTCTGGAACAGATACTTGCCTCAGGGGCATTTTTCTGCTTAGGTAATTGACAGACCCATTTGAATTAACTTTTTTTTTTTTTTTTTTTTTTTTTTTTTTGACAGGGTCTCCCTGTAGCCCCAGCTGTCCTGGAATTCACTATGTAGACCAGGCTGGTCTCGACCTCTCAGAGATCCGCCCGCCTCTGCCTTCCAAGTGCTGGGATTAAAGGCGTTGGTCACCACACCCGGTCTTGAATTAACTCTTAAGGGAAGAGACAATAGTATAGATAGCAGTTTGTTAATCAGTAATCTTATAATCTTTTGGGCAGTTCAGAAAATTCTATCTTGTTGGATGATATGGCTCATACCTATAAGCAGCCTGGACAGGGTTTGAGACCCTGTCATTTATTTATTTATTTATTTATTTATTTATTTATTTATTTATTTATTTATTTATTTATTTATGTCTTTTTTGAGACAGGGTCTCCCTGTACCCCCAGCTGTCCTGGAACTCATTATGTAGACCAGGCTCTCATTGAACTTACAGAGATCCGCCTGCCTCTGCCTCCCAAGTGCTAGGATTAAAGGCGTGCTCCACCACGCCCAGCTCCTGTCTTTTATTTTTATTCTTCCTTACTTTTATTTTTTAACTTCCCTGACTGTGATTTTTATTCCTAGAAGCTCTAGTAGGTGTTTGACATTTTCTGTAGGGCACAGGTGAAGGCACACTGGGACTCCAGAAGAGTAATAGACAAATGATGGAAAACCTCTTGGTGCCTGGGAATGGGAGAGATTCAATGTCAAGGCCTGGATGCCCAGGACCATGTGTGGAGTCAAGACCACAGCTGGCCATCAAGGGAGGTGGGAGGTCCAGTCTAGAGAATCAGTTCTCCTAAGACCAGAATCCACAAATGACAGAAAACTCTCCTGACTTCAGCATAAGTCTAGCACAGTGGCAAAGCCACTGCCATGCACAACCTGGGACCTCAGGGGAGGGGCTGTGGGGAAGGATGAAATTGCTGCCCAACACTGGGAAGCCCTCCACCCTCTGCTCCACCACCAGCCTACCATCAGAGGAATGTGGAACCATGGCTCACAGTTGGGGACCACAACTCCAGCTCATAGGAGGAGACCCTGTCTTTAAAAACAAACAAACAATCAAACAGCCAAATCTCTACCCAGGGCCAGAGATATAATCAATATCACATTCTTTTGATAAAAAAAAAAAATCACATTAACAGAACAGACTAAGAAGAATTTAAGACTGATTTTTTTTTTTTTTAATCTATAAAAACAGATTCATGCTTTACCAAGAGAAAGGAAAGCATGTTCCCTTGGTGGACCTCATCTGAGCCCTGCAGCTTCCTCCATTGCCCTCCCTCATCTAATCTGTAGCTGTCCCTTCAATAATATCTTCAGCCTTAAGGAAGGACACTTGACATAGTATTTCAAATTCTAAGGTAGGGCAACTGTGATCTTTCCTCTTCCTTAAAGGAAGTGGAGTCTGAGGCTGATGATACCATCTTCAGTGACCTGAAAGCCTGCTAATTTCTACTTACCTTATGTTTCCCGGAATGCCCTGCCCTATGCGGCTCCAGGTTATGCTGACTCAGGATTTACAAGGCAGAAGGGACCCAATAGTCTCTTGTATGTCTTCCTCTGCCACATGGTAGCAGGCAGCTGTACTGAAGAGGAAAAGAACCAAGCATTTAATGTTACGTGTGTGTTTGTGTGTGTGTGTGTGTGTGTGTGTGTGTGTGTGTGTGATATTGTTTTTATCATTTTGTGACTGATTTTATACTTTAGGACACAGCACTCACCTTATAGTGTTTTTACGAATGCTTACTAAAAATGATATAGAAAGAAAAAACAAAACTGAAGAATACAAAAGAACTCAAAGCTGAGAAATGAACACGAGTTATCTAATGGAACATGTTTTGCAATTACTTTATTTGCTAAGGCTCCTGCAGTAAACTCTGTTGTTAAAGAATGTCTTAACCTCTGCCTCAATAATGGCTTCTGCAAACATGCCTGACCACTTATTCACAGAAGGAATATTTCCTTGTTGGTCTTAGGACATGTAAGCATCTGTGCTGGTAACCACAAAGACTCATTTAAATCCACCAATGTTGACACAGTTCAGAAATGATGTGAAGGGTCTAGAGAGATGACTTAGTGGTGAAGGGCACAGGCTGCTCTTGCAGAGGACCTGGGTTTGATTTCCAGAACCCCCATGGCAGCTAGCAATGATCCATAATTACAGTTCCAGGAGATGCGACACCCTCTTCTTGTGGGGGTCCTTCCCTGCACACATCATGATGGGGGCTGAGGAGGGGGAGCACGCTGCCATCCTAACCCTCTGTTCCCGAGGCACCACCAAGGAGGCAGGGAGTCTTGTCTAGCAGGAGCTCATTTATTATTAAGGCTGAACAATATTTAAAGGCAAAAACCACAAGCATAGCATAGGTGGGGAGGCCGGCATCCAATCAGCTCAGAGGTCACGTATTAGCATGCAGGCCCTTCTAATAGCATAACTCAGTGTTCACAAGGTGATTAGCATCCTTCACTGGCTGAGCTACAACCAGTATTACTTTTTTTTATTGTTGCATGCCAAGCTGGCTAGCTGGCTCTGCCTTCACCTGCTCAGTGCCATCTTATTACTACCTCCACACTTCTGACCTCCTTGAGCACTGCACAACACAGGTGCACTTACATACATGCAGGCAATCAGTCATACACATTAAAAAACTTAAAAAAAATTTTTTTTTGAAAAGAAATGATGTGAAGAAACCCATAAAAACTTTTAAGTAGCTGTTGGTCAGGGCCCAGAACTTCAGAGCATTAGCTCATCTGGGTCCACTGGCATAAATAAACTTTTTCCAATTTCTCCACAAGTCTCTTGGGTGACTTCTCTGTGTGTGGTGGGTTCTGTGCCCCACTCTCCCATAATATATGGTGCATGGACTGAGAAACCCTTAAAGTGCCCTGATTAAGGCTGACTCTTGAGCCACTGCTGCCGCAACACTCAGCTGAGACCAGGCGCGGCAAGTGAACTCTTGGAAGGCGTGCTGCCTGACTGTTTTAGTCAAGACAAAGCTCTTTGTGCTGTGGCCTGTGTCATTAGGTTGTGTCTTGCCAGTAGCTCAGAGAGAGACAGTGGACAAATTGCCTGGACAAGGTAAGACACCCATAGTGACCAGTAGTCAGGTCTGCCGCTATCGTAGGTGAAAGGGGAGATTGATCACCTCCAGGCCGTTGATGAATGCATCAGTCAGGGACCCATCACAGGAAGGTTCTGTCTGCAGTCTGGTGAAAAAGAATGTGACTGCAGTGTATGTTTGTATGTGCTCCATGGCTACCAAGCTACAGGGTCTGATTGGCCCAAACCTGTGGTTGTGTGACCACTATGTAAGGCTGTAAGGTGCTGTATTACTTTTCTGTTGCTGTGATAAAACACCATGACCAAGGCAACTTACAGATAGAAGAGTTTATTGGGCTTATGGTTCCTGAGGGATAATAGTCCATCATGGCAGTGAAGGCATGGCAGCAGAGGTGCCAGAACAGAAAGCTGAGCACTCACAACTTCCAACAGGCACAGAAAGCAGAAACATTGGAAGTGTGATGTGATCTTGGACTCTCAAACCCACCCCCAGTGATGTGCTTCTTCCAGCATGGCCATACCTCTTAAAGGTTCCATGACCTTCCCCAAACATCACCACAAACTGGAGACCAAGAGTTCAGATACTTAGAGCCTATGGAGGACACTTCCATTGAAACCACCACAGGTGGTGTCTCACTCACTCAGGGGGACTCAGTCCCTCCCTGTGAGTCAGATCCAGCTTTTAGTATAGAATGGCTCCCAGAAGAAACTCTGGATATGACTAAGTTTAAGGCAGTATAACAGGTGATAACAAGAGAGCAAGGACACCCTAATCAGTTTCCACACATCCACTCCTGGCTGAACGTACCGTTATTTCAACCCCATGGATTCCAGTCTATACTTGTAGGCAGGGTCAGAATAAGATTCTCCTGGCCAAGACTTCTACCTCAAACCAAGGACCCATCAAGAGTCCACCAAGTCTCCAAGGTGAGCCAGAAGAGACTTATTGCCACTATATCTCTATGCCTAGCAGCTGAGGGCAGAAGCCCCACCTTTGCCAGACAGCCCTCTGACATCTATATCTCCCTGAAGGCCTGATAATGAGGCTTCCCCACCGAGGGCAATGTGACTCTATACCATTGATGCCTCCCCTGAGGACTTAGAAATCAGAACAGAGAGGGAGATGCCTCTGCTCAGCCCAGAGGCAGATCCCACCGTCCAGATGCCCCTCCAGGAGACTAGAGGACCACAGCATGTGGCACAGGATGGGAGCATAGTGGCAACACAGCCTGTTTCCTACAACCAGTCCTTCTCCACCGCAGACTTGCTGTAATTGGGAGCATCACATGCCCTCGTACTCAGAAAACGCAGGCTACAATGGACCTAATAGAGAGCATTTATCAAACTCATTGTCCCACATGGGGCCACAGTCACCAATTCCCTCCTCACCCTTCTTAATATGGAGGAACAGCAGCCAGTATTGACTGAGACTCAGAAATGGCTTAGGACTTGGGTCCTATCAGGGGAGCTAGATGGGGAAGCGTAGGTTAGGATGCCCTCCCAGAAGAAGATCCTTGCTAGGACCCCAATACAGAAGGCGATGGGTCCACCTAGGAAAGTACCAAATGTCCAAGGTCACTGAAATACTACAAAAACCAGAGGAGAGCCCTTCTGATATTGACAAGAGGTTCTGTGACACTTTCCTCCTGTGCATGCCTATCAGCCCTAAGCCCCCAAGAACCAGTGAATGCTAAATGTAGCTTTTGTGGTTCAGACACACTGAGATAGTCAAAGGAAGTTACAGAAACTGGAAAAATGAATGCCTCAGTAAGAAAACAGGAAAAAGAAGCAGACCAGGGTACAGCCACCAGTGGTCCCCAACGCCCCCCCCCCTCTCTCTCTCTCACACACACACACATACACACACACATACACACACACACAATCTAAAGGCCCAGAAGATCGATCCCTTTCCTGGTAGGAATGGGAATCACTTCAGGCATAGACAGCCTTAGGAGTTGGAGGCATAACCATCATGGAAGTAAAAGTTAAATATCACCCCAAAATTTAATGAAGACCTTCAAGAAATCTTAAAATCAATATTTAGTAGAAAAACAAGTAGGTTCTGGGACAGGTGTGGTGGCCCATGCCTTTAATCTCAGCTCTTGGGAGGCAGAGGTTGGCGGAGCTCTGTGAGTTCAAGGCCAGCCTGGTCTACGTAGTGAGTTCCAGGACAGCTGGGGTTACAGGGAGACCCTGTCTCAAAAAGATCCCCCCAACCCCCCCCCCAAAAAAAACCAAGTAGACTCATTAGCTGCAATAACTTAAAAAAAATAGAAGGGGACTTTGATTTACTGTCAACAGGAAGAGGCCTATGTTTGTTCTTACAGGAAGAATGCTGTTTTTATGCACAGGGTGATAACAGGGTAAAATCTGTGACCTATGGGATCAGATGCAAAA
>NW_008329365.1:280975-309648 GCF_000622305.1 Nannospalax galili
CTTATACCATTCACAAGCCTCCTGTCAGTCCTCATGACAACACTCCTCTTTGGACCCTGTTTCCTTTATTGTTTGACTGATTTCATTTCCTCCCACTTGGAAGAAATAAAATTACAAATGGTCCCGTCTTCTTGACCTGCATATCATATAGGTCAGGAGGATCTCGAAGATCCAGTATTTAACAAAACAGATCTTTAAATATTGATGCCTTTGATGTCTATCAACAGGCATGGGGGGGGGAGAGGAAAAGAAATATACCTATTTAATGTAACTTTTTTTGTGTCTGATATTATTTTTATCATTTTATGAATGATTTTATACCTTAGGACACAGTACTCACCTTATAGTGGTTTTATGAAGCTTGCTAAAAATGGTGCTGAAAGCAAAACCAAAATTAAAATGGAGAACGCAAAAGACCTCAAAGCTCTCTTGAAAAATGAATACTGGGGCTGGAGAGATGGCTTAGGGGTTAAGAACACTGGTTGTTCTTGCAGAAGACCCGGGTTCATATCCCAGCACCCACATGGCAGCTAACAACTATCTCTAACTCCAGTCCGAGGGGATCCAACAGCCTCTTCTGACCTCTGTGGGCACTTCAAGACACGTGTGCACAAACCTTCACGCAGGCAATACATGCATACACATAAAATAAAAATAATAAATTTTTTAAAAAAGTTTAAAAAAAGAAAGAAAAATGAATACTACAGCTATCTAGTGAAACATCTGTTTTGTACTGACCTTATTTGCTAGGGTGCCTGGAATAAATTCTGTTGTTAAAGAATGTCTTAACCCAGCCTAACCTGATGGTACATGCCTTTAATCCCAGCACTGGGGCAGCAGAAGCAGGTGGATCTCTGAGTTTGAGGCCAGTCTGATCTATATAGCAAGTTCCAGGCTTAGCAGTGCTGTCTCAAAAAAAAAAAAAAAACAAAAAAAAACAAAAAAAAAAAAACAAAAAAGTACCTCACCACTTAACTACAGAAAGAATTTTCTCTCAGTGCTCTTAGACATGTAAGCATCTGTCCTGGTGATCTCACAGACTGTAATTTAATTCCACTAACAGTGTGACAGTTAAGAAATGATGCACCTCGGCTAGAGAGCTAGCATAGCCATTAAAAGCTCAGGCTCACAATCAAAATGAAATGATACGGGTAAACCTATAAGAACTTTAAAAAATTGTGGGTTGGAGTCCAGAATTTTGTTAGCTCATCTGGGTTCACCAGGGTAAAAAAACTTTTCCTGATTTCTCCCCGAGTCTCTTGTGTGTTTTCTCTGTGCATGTTGAGTTGTGTGCCTCAGTTTCCCAAAGCAGTAGAGGTACCAGTAGATCCAGATGATCTGCTCATCACACTTCTGGAGTAAGTGGTTCTTCCCCATGACCCCTGCAGGTCCACCACCAGTCACTTAACAGTATACACACAAAGGAGTCCCCCAAACAGGTACAGGTTCCCAGAGTGCTTGACAAGTTTCCATTCTCATTCCCATTTGGGCGTCTCAAATTTCCATACAAGCTTCATCTTGTCCCATCACCCCAGGGATTTAGGAGTACTTCTTTCATGACTATTTCTTCAACTTCCATTTCCGGGTCTTTACTTCCTCCACTCATGCCTGAGTTATGTAAGCTCTCATTTGTACTGTTGGGGCTCAGCCAAATGATACCTCAAAACATGGTGCTTTGGCTTCTGGAATAATCCCAATTAAACAGGTGGTCTCAGAGTCAAGTCTCTCTGGCTTTATCCCCTGACCCACCTCCTCTCTCTCATCCAGTTTTCTCCTCTAAAACATAAGAAAAGTCTCCCCCTGGGATTCCTCTATTTGCATGAAGGAGGTTCTTGTAACAGAATGACTGCCTCAAGCCCCTCTGTATAATCTCACCAATCAAGGAAGATTGATTTTCAGGAAAGAATACAGGTAACTCCTTAACCAGAGATCTGACAAATTTTGCCTCAAGTTCTCTGTTCTTTAGGTCCATTCATGTCCCCTATGAATGATTTATTCTTCCTTTAAAAGCGCCTACAGCAGCACAGCCTGGTAGCCCATGGCTTTAATCCCAGCTCTCTCCAGGCAGAAGCAAGTGATCTCTATGAGTTTGAGGCCAGCCTGATCTACATAGTGAGCTCTAGGCCAGCCAGTGCTACATAGTGAGACCCTGTCTCAAAAGCAAAACAACAAAAGCAACAACAACAAAACCCAACTTGGCTTGGAGAGATGTTTCTGCAGTTAAAAGCAATTGTTGCTCTTCCAGAGGATCCAAGTTCAATTCCCAGCAACTAATTCAGGTGACTCACAGGAGCCTATAACTTCAGCTGTTGAGGGATCTGATGCCTCTGGCCGCCGAGGGCACCTGCACGCACGTGTACATACCTACACACAGACACATACATATATACCTGGAACTTGCTATGTAGACCAGGCTGGTCTCATTCTCACAGAGATCTGCCTGCCTCTACCTCCCTAGTGCTGGGAATAAATGCATGCGCCATCATGCTGGGCTTAGAAATAATTTTAAATAGTGTCTCCAGCTCTGACTTCCTTCTCCCATATAAGGATGAGTCTATAAGTTTCTAAATCTCAGCGGGTTATGAGATTCCAGCTTTTCAATGCTACAATGTATTTGTGGACATAATATATTTGTTTGCCTTTTTTCTTAAAACAACTTTTTTACACTTATCTATTTGGTGTGGTAGGGAGTGTGCCATGGTGCATGTATGCAGGTCAGCAACTTGAGGACTGTTCTCACTGTTCTGGGGACTGAACTTAGGTCATCAGGCTTGATCTGATCGCAAGCACCTTTACCTGTTGAGCCATCTTGTCAGTCTGAGACAGGTGTCTAAACTGGGTGAGATGTGAAACCATATTGCCTTACCTTGAAATGCGTCTGTCCACAAAAGACACACTAGCCTAACCTGTTGTTCTGTAAACACATCGACTGCTGGAAGTTCTTACTTGGGCTCTCCTGTTACATAGGCTAGTGACCCTAATTCATGATCCCAGTCACATAGGCTAGTGACTCCAATTCATGATCCCACTCATATAACCTAATGACCACAGCACATGATCCCAGTCTCATAGGCTAGCGACCCTCCAGCGCTTGATCCCAGTCTCATAGGCTAATGATCCCAACACACAGCCCCAGTCTCATAGGCTAGAGACCCCTGTGCATGATCCAGTCAGGTAGGCAGGAATTTAAACTCACCAATGGCAAAATAATTCAGAAATGACGCTGAATTGCCTATACATGTTCTGAGGTTTGGAGCTGTGGAGGTTACTCTCCTGAGTCCATGCTGGCACAAATAAAGCTTGCAATTCTCCACTCAGTCTCCAGTGCCTGTTCTGGACATAGCAATTCCCATAACAAGCCCAGCCTTTTTTTTTTTTTTGAAACAGGGTTTTATTATGCAGCCTCAAATTTGGGACTGTCCTGCCTCCACCTCCCAAGGGCTGGGATTGGAAAGCATGGATCAGGGCCTGGTGGCACTTGCTTGTAACCTCAGTACTTAGGAAGTGAAGGCAGGGGGATAAGGAATTCGAGGTTATTCTCCACTATTAGAGCCTGGGTTAAGTGAGACCCTGTCTCAACAAACACAAATAAAGCCGAGGTTACCAAACCGCCTTTGTCTGCCACTTCAGCTACTAATGTATCTTCCAAACTGACAGTGAACTAGGCATGGTGGGCCCCGCCTTTAATCCCAGCACTCAAGAAGCTTACAGGCCCCTGAGAATCTGTGAATTCAAGGCCAGCATTGTTTATATTGTGAGTTCCAGGCTAGCCAGGGCTACATAGTGAGACCCTATCTCAAATACAACAAAAAACTAACCATAAACTGGAATAAACTTTCTGTAGACTCAATTATTAAACTATCAGATGGTATATGTAAATTCTCTGTACCTACAAAAATGCTATAAAAAGTTCTTTGTCTAAAAATATTCTTGGAGGCTCTTTTTACTCACTGAACACCCTGCTTGAAGAATTACATTTTATGTTCTGAATGAGAGTTTCCAGAAAGGCACCTTTTATATGGCTGATTAACTGATTAGGACTTCAATGATTGTGGAGAATTTGGAATGTTATGGATCTAGAGTCTAATTACAACTTACCTGGGGCTGTCATAAGCCCCCTTTATAGCCATTCCTTGTGTTCATTTATTTCTGTGTTTAACCCTGTGACTATTAGGTAAAAACTTTTGGAATGTGTTACAAACCCCAAGCTCTCACTAATTTGTGGCCTACAGCAGGGATTTGCCCAATTTTCTGTAACCTGTGTTTTATGTGATGCTTCCAACAATATGCTGGAAAGATGTCTTGTTTTTTAATTTTATGTGCTCTATTACTTTAAAATTTCATTAAACTGTTACCTCCTTGGAACATGGAATTTGGGAAGACCCTAAATCTATGTTACCAGGCAATGGTCACTCATATTTGGTTCCAGAATAAATTCTCTTATCCCCTTAGAGGTGAGAGCTGTATTTTTGTTTAGACAATGAAGATCAATCACTTTATGCCAACAGAATCACATAAATAATCCTATTCACTCTTCCTATGAATCAGGGCAAGGTATCACAGTCACCATTTCCTTTTTATAGACATGGAAATGGGTTGCAAGAAGTTAAATAACATTCTCACTGTTACAAAGCAAGTAAATGGCGAAGCCGAATTTTACTCAGTCTTCTCCTTGTCAGACCCTCAAAACTTAACCTCTTTATCTCAATCAATATTAACCTATTAGACCTGGGCCTGGTAGTAGAGACCTGTAATTCTAGCAACTTAGATTTGAGAGTTCAAGCCCTGCTTGGGCAAGTTAGTGAGTTGCTGTCTCAAAATTAAGAAAAAAAACAATAAAATAAAAAGGACCGGGCTGTAGCTCAGTGGTAGAGCACTTGTCTGCTCAAGTGTTACAGGAATGGCCAAGTTCAGAACAGACATCTGAGACTCAGTGGAGAATCTCAAGCTTTATTCTTGCTGGCATGAACTCAGTGGAATAACCTCCCAAGCCTGGGCTTCAGTTTGCAGTTTCTTACAACATTCATAGGCTATCTAACATAATTTTTGAGACCTGTCATGCCCTGTCATTGGTGGGATAAAATTCTTTATGTGAATGAGGCCATACCCAGGGGGGCGAGGAAAGGTTTCCAAAGAGGAAACATGTTTACAGAAGCAGAAGTGATAAGGAGAAATGGCCCTTTCCACAGGCAGCTGTTTCTCAAGACAATGTCTTTTATTTCCCAGCCATATCTGGTTTTCCATCTCACAAGGACCTGGGTTCAATCTTTTGCAACGCATATGTACATATGCACATTTGTAGGAGTTCATCTCTGACTCAGAATGGTACATGTTGTCAACTTGACAGGATCTCCAATCACCTGGGAGACGAGCCTCTGGGTATGTCTGTAGAGGAGTATGTAGATTGGGTTAACTGAGGCGGAAAGATGCACCCTAACTCTAGTGGCACCATCCCATGGGATGGGGTTCCAAACTGAATAAAAAGAAGTGAGCTGAGCATCATAATCCAGTCCAGGAGCAGTAAGATCCCTTGGAATGGTGCCGCCCACATTTAGGGTGGATCTTCCCACCCCAGTTAACCCAATCTAGAAACTCCCCTACAGACATGCTCTCCACACCCAGGTTTGTCTCCTAGGTAATTAAAGCTCTTGACAGGTTGATAATACTAAATACTAACACTATTTGTAGCTTAGGGTAGCCTCCAGGTTGCTATGAAGCCAAAAATGGCCTTGAAACTCTGATTCTCCAACCTCTCCCAAGTGCTGAGATTATAGTTGTATACCACCACTGTTTATGTGGTGCTGGGACTCCAATCCAGGGTTTGTTGAATGCTAGGCAGGTACTGTACCAGCTCAGCCACATCTCTAGCCCTTATTATCTTTAGTTTTTGGTTTGCTGAGACAGAATCTCATGTAGCCCAGGTAGACCTCCAGTTAGCTATATAAATGAGAATGACCTTGAATTTCTGACCCTCCAAGCTCCACCTCCTAAGCGAATAGGCCATTTAGCTTATTGTAAAAGCTTTATTTAAATTACTGGGTAAGGGCTGGAGGGATAGCACAGCCATTAAAGGCTAAGGCTAACAACCAAAACGTTAAATTACTGGGTAATATTTGCCTAGTAGAAAGAGCCTCTGGTATAATTTGCATGGATTATATTTCTTCAGTAGAGCAGATAAGCAAATGTCATCCAAGGAAGGGCTCTGTGACCTTCAGCTACTTAAGAATAACATCCTGAAACCCTGTCATCACAGGGCTTATTTCTTTGTTCTAAAGATCTCTTGCCAAATGTGGTGGCACATGCCTCTAATCCCAGCATTCTGGAGGCAGAGACAGGCAAATCTCTGAGTTCAAAGCTAGCCTGGACTATGTAAGGCGTTCCAGGTCAGTCAGGACTACATAGTGAGACCCTTCTTTCCATGTGATTTTCAGATCCAACCACTATGCCTAACTTGAAAGA
Organism: Nannospalax galili; assembly: GCF_000622305.1. Lineage (NCBI taxonomy): Eukaryota > Metazoa > Chordata > Mammalia > Rodentia > Spalacidae > Nannospalax > Nannospalax galili. The sequence goes on from NW_008329365.1 coordinate 287,435, forward strand.
CTTGACTCTCTCCTCTTCTCCATCTCGCTCTTCCCAGCAGCCACTGAGAGCTACCACTTGTCTCCCTGTCTTTTTTTGCTCCCAAATAAGATCCAGTGATCTTATACGATGGGTAAAGGCACGTGCTGACAAGCCTGACAACCTGAGTTCTGTCCCTAGAACCCACATGATAGAAGGAGAGAACTGACTCCTAAAAGTTATCCTCTAACCCTGACAGGCCCATCATGGCACACGGGTACACACACACATACATACACACACAAAATAAATCAAATGTAATTAAAAAGAAGAAAAAAAAAAAAGAATGCTGGAGAGATGGCTCAGTGGTTAAGAGCACTGGCTGCTGTTACAGAGGATCCAGGTTTGGTTCCAGCACCCACGTAGAAGCTAACAACTATCCATAACTCCAGTTTCAGGGGATCCTATGTCCTCTTCCGGCCTCCATGGGCATCACATGCAAGTGGTGCACTTACATACATGCAGGCAAAACACACACATAAAAATAAATTTTAAAAAATTAAAACAAAACACTAATAAAATTGTCCATTAACTTCCTCCTGAGTCTGTTTTCAAATTCTTTTATTAACGAGACTGAGAATTCACAAACGGGAACCCTGATTTTCCCTGTAACAATTTCAGTAGAATGTATCAGAAGCACTTTCTGCAGTTCTTTTTGTGAAATCCTGGCTTGAATTGGCATGTTTTGAAGCTAGTATGAGCTGTGTTAAAAGAAAACACCAATTTCTGTGTGGCTTCACATTAGAATGCTTGCAAAGTATTTGCAAGGCCTTGGTTGGTCTCTGGAACCCCCAAAACAAATAAAACAGAACATGAGCTATGTCCAAAAATTCTTTAATATTTTCCCTAAAAAAGTCGAGCCTAATTCCCCTTTCTTACATGTGGGTTGTTCTTGTGATTAATTTTTATTCGCCTTTGGCAGTGTCTTACTCTGTAACCTCGCAAATACAGGGTCTCACTACAAATAAAGACTAGTCTCAAATTTACCACGAAGTTTAGGCTGACTTTGAAATTACCACACTCGGCATTGATTTGCTTGTATGCGTGTGTGTGTCTGGAACTTCCTATGTAGACCAGGCAGGCCTTGAACTCACAGAGATCTACCTACCTTTGCCTCTTGAGTGCTAGTTGAGTGCTAGGATTAAAAATGCATGCCACCAGAAACCCAGTGGTTTGCTTTTATTTAGCTTGATTTTAATTAATTAATTTGGTTGTCAAGACAAGGTCTTACTGTGTGAAGACTGGCTTCAACTCCAAGGGATGGCATTACAGGTCTGTGTCAGCTTCTCTCCCTGCCCCCACCCCAGGTTAAAAGTTCTAATTGGCTTTATTTTCCTTTATAGAATTGGGCAACACTTCACGCCCTCAACCTTCCAGAGACGTGTTGGCAACCTTTTTCTTTCTGAGTCTCATCAGGCAGGTCTGGGTCATGTTCCAATTACTGAAGCAATCACAACAAAGGAATTGTTTGACCATTGATTTATGCTGAACAAAACCCACCCCCTCGGGCTAGAACTGGAATCAGCTTCTTGGAAGTAGAGGATTGTAGAGGATTCTGGCTTCAGTTAGGAAGGAATTGTGGTTCTGAGTGCGTAGTAGATGATTTAATCAAAGTCATCTAGGTTGGGTTGTGTGACAAGTATCTGCTAATTCTCATTTCTGTAAGATAAGAAAAGTTCAATTCTCTCTTATACTGTGTTCACTGTACCTCACACACTCATATACATAAAAAGAAAACTAAATAAATCTTTAAAAAATTTCAATCTATGGGGCTGGAGAGATGGCGCAGTGGTTAAGAACACTGGCTGTTCTTGCAGAAGACCCGGATTCAAATCCCAGCACCTACATGGCAGCTAACAACTGTCCATAACTCCAGTTCCAGGGGATCCAACAGCCTCTTCTGTCCTCCGAGGGCATTGCATGACATGGGTGCACTTATCTACATGCAGGCAATACACACATATGCATTAAAAAAAAAAATTCAATCTACTCACCATTCAAAAGTCAATACTTGAGTCAAGAGTTGGTAGGAAGGAAATCAGCTTTATTTGAGAGCTAGCACCTTGAGTTGGGGAGCACTATTATACCAATGAAAGCATGTTGGACAACTAAGGTACATGAAAAGATTTTTACATGTAGGAAAAGGGTTACAGTGGGACAGTGGGCAGGAAGGCTATGCACTGAACAGAGGGTTTGTTGAGCCTCTCTTTTTTCTTTGGCCTGGTCATCCCTATTGACTTTAATCTCCTAGGGCTAGTCCTATAATTCTTTAGACAAACATATTACTCTTTTGCAAGTTAAACATCATAACAAGGTATAAGCTTGTTTGTTGATGCACAGAAGTGAAGAAGAGGGTGGGGAGGTGCATTACACATTCTCCTGCCATCTCAAGGTCACCAGGTGGTCTGCGTTTAGAAATCTAAAGTCTTTTTTTTTTTTGGTCTTTTTGAGACAGGGTTTCCCTGTGGCCTCAGCTGGCCTGGCACTCGCTATGTAGACCAGGCTGGCTCTGCCTCCTGAGTGCTGGGATTAAAGGCGTCCACACCCAGCCAGCAGTTACCATCTTAATCACATAGATGTAGCTGAAGAGGATCATGAACCGCTGAAATCCTTTTACTTCTCTCTCTAGAGTACTAGGACTACAGGTTTTCAGCACCAAGACCAGTTTGTGTAGTGCTGGGAATTGAGCCCAGCCAGGGGCCTCCTGGATGCTAGGTAAGCATTCTATCAACTGAGCTAGATACCGAGTTCAAACCTCCTTACACTGTATGTCGCCCAGCCTCAAGTTTTGTGCTTTTGTTTTTAGAACAACACAAAACAAAGTCAAAGAGAAAGTATTACGGTGTTTTACAGGTCAAAGCAGGGTTTGCCAAATTGGCTTGCTAAAAGAACTGAGGTTGGTGTAGTGCAACAGGCCGTCCAGGCTTTACCTTCTGCCTCTCTCCAGAAATCTCATGGATTCTCCCTTCTCGTGTCTGTCATTTAAGACCTGACATGATTAAATAGGGGACAGAGCACAGGGACAAGTCCTAGCCTAATTGCTGAGCTGGATCTTAGCCTGGCAAGCATGAACAGGTTTTAGCAAGCTAGTGGAAACTTCAGTGAAAAGCACTACTATTGATTCAGCCTCATGGATCCTAACTCTGGATGAGGCCCCATAATGTGCTTTTCCTAATAATCCTAAAAGTACAAATGCACACATATCCCACCTAAATGCTAAAGTGCTTTGGATTTTGATATCTGCATGCCAAACTACTGGGGGCGGGGTCAGCCCAAACAAAGCATGTGTGAAAATAAATCCTCAAATAAAACTTGTAAGTTTGTATACTCCTTTTTAAAAATTTTAAATATTTTATTATTTATTTTATGTGTATGAGTGCATTGCCTACATGTACCCAGGTCGTGCAATACCCATGGAGGTCAAAAGAGGGGGTTGGATCACCTGGAACTGGAGTTATAGACAGTTGTTAGCCATCATATGGGTGCTGGGAACTGAACCTGAGTCCTCTGCAAGAGTAACCAGTGGTCCTTTTTTATACGTTTTATTTAAATATTTTTATTTTATGCATATGAGTGTATTGTCTGCATGTATGTAAAGGCACCCGTGTCATGTAATGCCCTTGGAGATCAGAAGAGGGCGTCGGATCCTCTGGAACTGGAGTTATGAACAGTTGTTAGCCATCATATGGGTGCTGGGAACTGAAGCAGGTCCTCTGCAAGGGCAGCCAGTGCTCTTAACCATTGAGCCATCTCTCCAGTCCCTAAAAAAAAAAAAATTTAAGGGATAAAGAAGTCTATTGAGATCTGGCCCTGTCTCAGGATTCTTCAGGCACATGGAGTGGCTGTTATCTAACAGCGCACTTGGAAGCTTTGTGGATAGACACAGCTCACTCTGACTCTAGGCTTCTTTTGAGGACCTCAAAAGCTCCTGCCTTGCATGATCATTGGGATTCTTTTACTTCTGCCTGATAATTGACTTGTTAACAAATCTGGGATGAAAGCCTACCTTTTCCCATTCCTAGCTTTGACACAATTCTAGTTAATGTCATCTCATTTTGACCTCTCTCCAAATGACAGAACTTTCTAGTTGTCTCTTGCTTTCCCTAACCTTATTCTGTTTTTCCTCTTTTTTTCTTTACTTTTGTTTGGTTTTGGTGTGTGAGTCGTGGTTAAGGCATGCACCCCTGTACCTGGCTTTTTGTGAGAGTGCTGGGGATTTGAACCCAAGTCCTCATGCTTGTGTGGCAAGCACGTTATCAACTGACACCCCTCGTTTGTGTCCCCAGTTTTGGTTTTAGAGACAAGGTCTCACGATCAATAGCCCAGGCTAACTTCTAATTCTCTAAAGGATGATCTTGAACTGATCTTCCTGCCTCCATCCTTTAAGTGTTGGGATTACAGGCACTGGACAGCAGTTCCAGTTTTTTTCATTGCTTTTGTCAATGTTTGAAGATTGATATCCTTTTTCCCTTTGAGCTATTAGTTTAAGGAACAATAAAGGCTATGAGTTTAAAGAATAATAAAGGCTTTTCCTAAACACACACACAGTATCTGTTGACACAAAATTATTTAAGCCTTAATGTTTTTGTCTTGAAACAGGGTTCAGCTGTTTAGACCAGGCTGGTCTCAAACTCAATGTGTAGCTCAGACCAGCCTTGAACTGTCTTCTTGTGTCAGTCTCCAAATGCTGGCATTACAGGAATGGGTCCCTATGCTGGCTCCTGGGTTTATTAATTCATCCAATGAACACCTCTGGGAGTGATTCTCACTGTTCCTTTGGGTTTGGAATGACACTCTCTTTTCCCCTCCCTCCTTCCCTCCTTCCCTCCCTCCCTCCCTCCCTCCCTTTCCTCTTTTGTACCGTTGAGACAGGGTCTCCCTCTGGCCCCCTTCTGGCCTGGGATTCTCTATGTAGCCCAGGCTGGCCTTGATCTCACAGAGATCCATCTGCTTCTGCCTCTGGAGTGCTGGGATTAAAGACTTGCACTGCCACCACCACCACCACCACCGCCCCCACTGCCCCAGTGGGATGACACTTATTAGTCACCTAAGACAAGGAAACCTCTAGGGAGAGGATAGAAAGTGTTATTTGAAGCTCTGTGAGTGTTCCTGAAGGAACACAACTCACTTTTCCATGTTGTATTTTCTGTGGGGCGACATTTGTTTGTTTTTTGAAACAGGTTGGCCTGGAATCCTGACAATCCTCCTGCTTCAGCCTCCTAGAGCAGGGATTACAGGCGTGAGCCACCACTGCCTAGTTGGGGAGCATTTACCATCACGAGATATTGGAAGTCTTACTTTTTCAGGTCTACATAACTATTTAGAAATGTAGATGTCTATGGAAAATCATGTCGTTGCTCTTAAGTAACTGCTGGCCTTGTGGGTGGAGACTGGGTGCTGGCCTGTGGTCAAGTTTAGGGAGGCCACACCTTGGCTGAGCAGAGCTGGCGACAACCTTCACTGCTCTGGGTGTAGTTACTTGGAGCCCTGAAGGAGTACAGGCACCAGTGGCTGTCTTTTTTTCAGGCAGTGAGCTGACTTTCTAAACTGGCAGACGCTGAGGGCTGCGGGGGCGGGCAGGCGTGCCTTCCGCATTCTCCTCCCTCCAGCTGCAGCAGCTGCAGCGTGGGGGAGGGGCGGGCAGAGGGTGGGGGAGGGGCAGGCTGTAAACTGCGTGGAAGCGGGAGCATGTTGGACCGAGTCCTGCTGCTGACTCCCAGCAACCCCGGCCCCAAGCACGTGGACACAATCTTTCCTCTTCATATCTGGAAAGCACTGTCACCAACAAAGGCAGGGTCACCTTGCAAAGCCTCCAAAAGATGCTCTGGTTTTTCATTGTAGTTTTGCAGAAATTAGGCCCCTGCGCGTTTGTTGATCACGCATCTGTAAAATGGGGCTAAAACCAAAATTACAATAAATATTCTAAAAAGAAAAAGGAAGCTTGCAGAGCAAAGCAGGGCTCATTTCCTGTGAGAAGTGGGAGGGAACTAAGTAAACGGGCCTTAGTTGATTTTGTTCCAGCCCAACACAAAGACAGACCTTATACAACCAATGTCTCCCTTTGTTCTGGGCCTGATGAAGGGTCATTTCTCCACAGAGAAAGATCCCCTTTGTGCCTCCACTCAGCAGTGGGGATTATAAAGGGAAGGCTTTTCCTGGTTACAGACATTGTTCTGGAAACAGGCTGGGTTGCCATGGCTACAGCTCCCTAGGGCCTGGCCCTGCCCCTTTCCACTCAACCAGCCTGTCAGCCTGTACTGCCTGCTCTAACTGGGTCACTCCGTTTCCTGTGTCCCTCACACACAGCACAGCCCAGGGATTGTAGGGAAATTCCAAACTATATTTCCCAGATGGCCTTTGAGGCCCAGAGGCAGAAAAAACAGAAACCCTTGCCAGGCAGGGCTGAATCTTCCTTGAAACAGAAGTCATTAGATTGAAAGCTTGTTGAAGGCAGGAATCACCTTCTCATCCAGGGCTTGTCACCTTGACCATGTCCTCCGCCCAGAACAGGCTGACACACAGTAGGTGCTGAAGAAAGGTGCATTTGGAAGTGAGGTTAAAAGATGGACTTTGGAGCCTGCGCGTTACAGAGAAGATGACAGTAAACTACCTATCTAATCTTTACGAACTTCATTTTCCTCATCTCTAAAATGGGAACAGTAGTATCTCACGCAGATGAACAGTACCTACACTCATGTAAGATACGAAACGTGGCATTGTAAAGGGCTTATAATAATTTCTTGCCATAACCTTTTAGTTTATTACATAATTACATTAAGAAAAGTTGCTTCCCATCAAAAAGTCACCCCTCCCCAAACAATAACCCTCCCAGTGAGGTCTATGCCAGCAGCCCAAGGTATAGATGGATAAGGAAACGGCTGTAGAAATGCTTGATAAGTTATTTATTTGTGTAATGAGCACCAAAAAGAACATGTGCCAGTAACAAGTTTCCCATACTAAGAATGCCCCATGTAAATAATGCAACGTGGGCTGAGTTCCAGCAGCCGGGGTTAGTACAAAAGAAAAAGCTGTTTTTGACATCTTCCAGCCCAAGGGGCTCCCTTACCCCTCAGGGTATTTCTGACAGCCACAGGCCCATCAAAGAGCTCCAAGATACCCATCCCCCACTCCCTACACAGGCTGGCTTCCAAGTCTAAGAATTGCTGGCCTCTGGAGGCACTTACCTAGTGACTGGAAGGTTCCAAACATTTTTAGATACTCAAGGAGAGGGAATCCACTCCTCTCACACCTCCCAACAAGGCGGATGTGGACTTTGTCTAATCTCTTGAAGTCCTTGAAAGCCTTTGGAGTTTTTCAAGTGGGGTAGGGAGGTAGCTGGGCTGCAAAGCTTCTGAGCTGAACTTGGTCGGCCTCAGGATGTGCACACCCTAGACAGCTGAGGACCACAGCTCAAACTAGGAGCCAATTGTCCTTGGTCCTAGGAACCATTCTCAGTGGGGCTGCTCTAAAGGCAGCCAGGGCACAGGACGCAGGCCAGGGGAGGAGGGGATGCGTGGATGCAGGTGAGGAGCACATTATCATTCCGGTGTTACCAAAGACTGCTGCTTTTAATTGAGATGGGATGTATAGCTTGTACGCACTTGGGGACACGGATGAAGAGATCTTTTTGGCAGAACTGGGCACATGCTTGGTTAAAGCCTAGGGCAGAAGACAGCATCTTTAGCTGCCCTTTTCAGGAGGGCACTCCCCAGACATAGAGGCTGGGTATTTTGAAGGTGTTAAGGAATGCAATCAGAGGTGTAGAAAGATGGTGTGAACTGCAGGGTGTGAAGAGCTCTTCCCTTCTCTTCAGACCCTCCTACATCCTCCCCACCCCCACTCCCCACCCACACATTAACCACAGACTGGAACTCTTCCCCTCCCCCCATAGCAGCCAGCTTTTTCTGAAAACTGATACCCTGAGGCCCTTTTTCCCTTCCGAGCCACAATTAGGAGCAGTGAAAGGGAAAATGCGGGCCGGATCAAGGCCCGGCCCGGACTCTGGCTCTCCCCGCGAAGGCCACGGCTGCTCCAGCTCCAGGCCTGGTATTTCATCTGACTTTACCACCTCCACAAAACAGCTTTAGGCTCCAGGGAGTCCTGGCAGAGTCCAGTTCTGTCTGGAATAATCCATGCTGCATATTCTGTTTCACCCTAGTGAAGGCTCAGCCCCCGTGGCTGTTGTTCTCAATCCAGCTCAGAAACTGGCTCAAACCGGCCTGAACTGGATTTGGTGGCTGTTGAGACACAGTTTCTGCCTCTTTGTTAGGGCGGAACCGGCCTCATTCAACTGCTGGTCTCCCTCCCTCCTGTTTCCCAGTGTCCTACAGTAATTCTTCTCCACCCCACCCCCCAGATTGGCTTTTATTATTACTACATTTTATTTTACTCTTTCCTACCCCATAAAGAAGATTAAATTCTTTAAAACATTTGGATTTAGGTTGTAAGCCTTTTGGTTTTATTGTATTAGCTATTTGTGCATTTCTCTAGGTTATGTAACCAGTGTTAACATGGTGCCCTTCAAATCTTGGCTGTCAAGCTAACAAGGCTAATTTCCTACCCCAGACTGGAGGGTTTGGATTCAGGGCATTGTTCATTTCCGTTTTGTAACTACATTTAAATTAACACAATATATTAACGCATAGAATTTGTGAACAGCTACCCCACACCAGCTGTGTTTTGAAACTGTACAATTCCTAGAGGAAGAAATAAGGGACTGAGATGTTTTTGGTTTTCGAAACATAATTTTAACTCTGGATCAGATTGTGTGGATTGTACAGAGAAGGAGGCCCACACCGCAGGAGGGAGGTGGAGGCAAGCTGGGATGTACTGAGATAAGGGCTGAGCAGGGCTGTGATTTTTCGAAGTTTTTTTTTAATAGCAAATGTAGGCATTTTTTAAGCTTTGGAGCTAGGTGGGACAGTAGCATAACTCAGTGACGAGAGCCCACTAAGTTGCTCCATGAAAATGTCCAATTATATTTTTATATGCATTTTATCTCAAAAGATTTTTTTTTACAAGTATTTCTCATTTTGAGCATTTTGGAAATTGAGAGAGGAAGAGACACTTCGTAATAAGCAACCATGATCTGGGTGTGACTCCTGTGGAGCTTGATGACTCACCTAGCGCCCTCTGCTGGCCAATTCAGGTAATGTGTGAAGATTTGCAGGCCTGCTGAGCAGCCTCCATTTTCAATAGTTTTATGTGCAGTTCGTTTGTCTTGCTCCTATGCATGGCATTGAAAGGTGATCCCAGATTGTTTGCTTCTATGATATTGCATAAGAGTAACTATAAATTAATGATTTAAAATTCAGTTCTAAATCTCAAAACTGAGAAATGTGGTCATTTCTCCTATGTTAAAATCTGAAGTTAGGGACTAGAGAGATGGCTTGGTGGTTAAGAGCACTGGCTACTCTTGCAGAGGACCCAAGTTCAGTTCCCAGCACCCATGTGGCGGCTAACAACGTTCCAGGGGATCTGACGCCCTCCTCTGGCATCCATGAGTATAAATAAAAAAAACAAAAGCAAAGTTGCTAATTTAATAAACAATTTCAGTGCCACATAAAGTGCTAGAAAAGACCAGTTACAACAGTAGAACTGGAGGAACTATTTTCATAAGCAAGAGAAGGAAGCATCTTGAGTGTGCCCAGTATTGTCAGAGTCTGGCATAGGTTTAGCCGACAGTAATCTCAAAAATGGATATGAGAAAGAGGTAACTCCAGTTGAATTTGTTTATATGACATTCAGGATTCGTAGGTAATTGTCATGGGAAAGCACATGGTATCTTTGTATATAATAGGTATTTCTGGAATGTTCAACATCAGAAGGAATTCAAGATGGGTAGAAATCAAGATACTCTGGCCTTCTAATGATTAAATTAGCTCTTCAGCACCCTCACACTTTTTGGCGTCCCTTAGCTGACATGCTCCAGGACCCTAGCCTCTCCCTCCCTTCCCGGATCAAGCTCTGCCTCTCCTCCTTCCTGAACATTTGGTCTCCCTCCTCCCTTTAAATGTCTTACAGTCCCACTAATCACATTTTATTTTCCTGTAGGCTCTCTGTCTCCCCCTATCTGCTTCTTGAATCCCCCAAACCATGTCTATTTGATCAATGTTGTATAACCAGCTCTCGGCATAGCACCTCCTAAAAAGCAAGGGATAAATATGTGTTGAGCAAAGGAGTTACAATTCAAATACCATTCCTCTGGCCCAAGTCCACTACTTCCTGGATTCGCCTTTTGTACCATGTGGCTCTTTGAACACTGGGTCTGTTTGCTTTTTCCCTCATGAACTCTAAACCTGATTTCAGGTTTGTATTTTTTTTTCCACAGGGTGACTGCTACTGAGTAGCACCCTACAGTTTATCCCCTAAAACAATGATAAATATGCCTGGAATCCCTGTAGTGTTTTTTGTTTGTTTGCTTTTTTTCTCATCAGTAGTACTTAATTTTACTCTGAGGTGGGACTGAACTCTGGTTTTGATGTCTGAGGCTGTTGGCCACCCAGTGCCTGACCTCTAACAACACTTCCCCTTGTGGAGCTGCAGAAGGGGTTTGCCAATTCCTTCCTCTAAAAGGTCTCCCTCTGCTGGCCAAAGACAGACTTATCTATCCAAATATTTAAATACCCTAGAATTTTAAGCAGGCTATTTGCATGGCCCTGAGCCTGTGGTACCAGATGTCACTCACTCACCAGACTTAAGCCAAACTCAGGAGCAATTCTCTTCATCAGTCGGGTCTCTCTCTCTCTTCCCCCCGCCCCTCCTTTTCTTTTTTGACACAGGGTCTCCCTGTGGCCCCAGCTGGCCTTGAACTCACTGTGTAGACCAGGCTGGCCTTGAACTCACAGAGATTTGCCTGCCTCTGCCTCTGGAGTGCTGGGATTAAAGGCATTTGCTACCATGATGGGCTTGTTTGTAGTTTTAAATTAAAAAACAGGTAATTAAAGGATGGGTGTGGTGGCCCATGCCTTTAATCCCTAGCACTTGGGAGGCAGGGGCAGGCCGATCTCTGTGAGTTTGAAGCAAGCCTGGTCAACATAGTGTTCCAGGCCAACTAGGGCTATGGGGAGACCCTGTCTCAAAAAGACAAAAAACAAAAGAAAAATGTAATTTAAAAAAGTGTGTGTGTGTGTGTGTGTGTGTGTGTGTGTGTGTGTGTGTGTGTGCTGTATGCTCACATGGAAGTGTGCATGGAGGACAGAGGAGGGTTTCAGTATGTTCTTTTATCACTCTGTCTTACTCCTTGGAGGCAGGGTCTCTCTTTGAACCTGAAGCTCTTATTTCAGCTAAGCTTGGAAGCCAGCAAGCCCCAGCAATCTTCCTGTCTCCACTCCTCTCAGTGTTGGGTTTACAAGCTGTGCTGGGGTTACAGGTGTGGGTGGGATCATGCTTGGCTTCTTGTGTGGGTGCTGGGATTTGAATTCTGTTCTTCATGCATGCTGTTTACTGCTGAGCCTTGGTGGCTCATAAGTAATTTTATTTTTACTTATGTATCTGTGAATGTGCACATCAATGCAGGTGTCTTTGGAATCCAGAGGAGGATGTTAGATCCCTGACGTGGGTACTGGGAACTGAATTCAGGTCCTCTGAAAGACCAGCAAGTGCTCTTAACTTCTGAGTCAGTTCTCCAGCCCTGGTGGTTTGTAATCATGGTTGTCCTGGAACAAGTTATGCAGTCCATGCTGGCCTTGAACTCATGATTTGCTTGTTTGAGTCTCATGGGGACTGGGATTACAGGCATGAGCCACTACCCCTGCTTATTGATGTCTGTAAAACTGTAGAATTTCCCCAATTGTCTATGAATTGTTGTAACTTTCACTTCTTTTTTAAAATATTTATTTTTAGAGCTGGAGAGATGGATCAGCAGTTAAGAGCACTGGCTGTGCCTGGCATGGTGGCACATACCTTTAATTCCAGCACTTGGGAGGCAGAGGCAGGCAGATCTCTGTGAGTTTGAGGCCAGCCTGGTCTACATAGTGAGTTCCAGGCCAGCTGGGGCTACAGAGAGACCTTGTCTCAAAAAGACCAAAACCAAAACAAAACAAAACAAAAAAGAGCACTGGCTGCTCTTGCAGAGGACCTGGGTTTGATTCTCAGCACCCACATGGCAGCTAACAACCATCCATAACTCCAGTTTCAGGGATCCAACACCCTTTTCTGACCTCTGATAGCACTGAATACAACACAGGTGCACTTACATCCATATAGGCAAAACGCTCATAAACATGAAAATAAATACATCTAAAAAATATTAAATTTTATGTGTATGAGTAGTTGTATGTATGCATCTATGTGCACCCATGTCATGCAGCACCTGTGGAGGTCAGAAGAAGAGAGTGTCAGATTTTGTGGAGTTACAGATGGTTGTTAGCCACCATGTGGGTGCTGGCAATCAAACCCAGGTCCCCTGCAAGAACAGCTAGTGCTATTAACTACTGAGCCATCTCTCTAGCCCCAGGTTTTGCTTCTTAATAAATAAATGAATGAATAAATAAATAAATTCATTTATTTATTTTTGAGACATATCTCACTCTCTAGGCGAGGCTGGTATTAAATTCATTATGTAGCTCAGAATGATCTTAAACTCAGGGCAGGCCTGTTCAGCTTCCTAAATGCTGGAATCATAGGTGTGCACCACGACACCTAGCTTCTATGATGGCCTTGTTAAGAGCTGGTGAGAAACAGAGGTGGGGGTTGTTAGGGTCCAGATCTGCAGCAACCCCCTCCCCAGTGCAACAGGGCCTCATGGTTTTGCAAGTCCTCTGAAAATACAGGAACTGAGTTAATGAGCATCCTGACCATCTGCGGACAAGATAAACAGACTCCCTATACCTATGACCCAAGACCTGATTGCTGAAAGAGCTATTTCAGCACAGCATGCTTCTCCTTTGATAATTTTAGAAGAAAAGCAGGCCTCTTAGCCCATGACCCAGATCCTGGCTGACTTAAGGGGGCAGTTTGACAGAGGCTGTTCTCTCCTGATAAGCCCTGGGCTCACTCTCTCTCCCCTGACTTGTTTAAAAAATATTTTCCCACCTTCCACATCCCCAAACCCTCTACAAAAGCCCCCAGCCAACGGTCTGTAAACTGACAGCTCCTCCAACCTGAATTGGGGACTGTCCCATGTGCTTTCTCTGCCAATAAACTCTACCCCTCCAGAGTTCTTGTCTGTGTCCTGGTGCTTTCTCCCAATTGACTCAATTTACTGATCAGGGTTTGGTTGAAAGAAGTTGTTAGGTTCCTGGCAGTCTCCTAAAATGGTGGCACAGTTCAAAATATTCTAAAATGGTGAGTTCAAATTTAGTCTCAGGCAAGTCCTGCTGCTTACTGGGGGACCAACCAATCCTGAGCTGAACTACCTAGCCTGAGCCATGGAAAGTTACTCAACCACCTTACTGCCTGTAAAAGATGTCCATGGAGTGGCCTAGTGGGTGGTCTTCCCTGTCTCCAGTTCTATACAGAAGTAGACTCTGGGGATGTGCTTTGTGAGGCTAAAATCCTGCCTTAGGCCCTTCTCTGTGGCTCTTCAGCTCTGGTTGGGTGACTTGAGCTGAGAAACTTTGCCCCACCTTCCTGCCGAGAAGTTTTGCCTCTTCACAGTTTAGAAACAACAGAACTAGCTGACCATGGACTGAAACCTGAAACAAGGAGCCAAGACAAACCCTTCGTCCTTTAAACTGGTAGGGATGGCTCCTATTAGTGAACACAATCTGCACTAATGACTTTTATTTCTTTATTTTTATTATTTTTATTTTATATGTATGAATGTGGAACTGGAACTGGAGTTACAGATGGTTGTTAGCCATCATGTAAGTGCTGGGAATCAAACCTGAGTCCTCTGTAAGGGCAGCCAATGCTCTTAACCACTGAGCCATCTCTCCAGCCCCTACTAATGACTTTTAAATAAACCAAGAGTGGTTTGCTGGGGTTTGGTTTTGGGGGTCTGATGACCAGGGGAGGCTCAACTTGGTATTCCAACCCAAAAGATAATGAGTGTTGGTATGCTTCAGAATTAACATAACAATGGACACAGTGGAGGTTGGGAAGGACACAGTGACCTTGAAGGAATGAGATACTAAGGATGAAGGGCTGGATGGACATAAGGGTGGAGCCTAACTGGAACTTGTACTACCTGATGAAGCTGGAGAATCCATTTTGAATAAATTATAGGTGTGGTCTGAAACACTGTGGGAGAAACAGGTTTTCTGAGACAGTACCATTTCCACAGGTTGAGGGAATAAGAGAGATCCATCAGCACAGTTCTGGGAGACAGACAGTTCTAATACATGGCTAGAGGAACTACTGTCCTCTGAGTTCTGGTCCACTCTTAAAAACTTAAAAATTGCCAGGCGTGGTGGTGCACACCTTTAATCCCAGCACTTGGGCAGCAGAGGCAAAAAAAAAAAAAAGAGAAAGAAACCAACAAAAAAACCCCCAACAAAACCATTTAAAGTCCATTTGTTCAGGTGACTATGATATTGACGTGATAAAATGCATAAACTTTTGCCTTTAGTGCCTCCTTAAGGCACAGAAAGGTTGAGCGATATGCCTAGTGTCACACAGCTGTAGACATCAGAATAGTCACAAACCCAGGCTATTGGACTGGAGAGATGACTCAGCAGTTAAGAGCAAAGGCTGCTCTTACTGAGGACCTGGGTTAATGACAGCTAACAACTGTCTGTAACTCCAGTTCCAGGGGAATCCAATGCCCCCTTCTGTCCTCCACAGGCATTGCATGACACAAGTACACTTAGATACATGCAGGCAATGTACTCATACACATAAAATAAAAATAATAATAAATAAAATATTTTGAAAACTCAAACCCATGCTGTTTGAGTGGATTTTAAAACCTTTGTACCTACCATTTGCTTGGCACATACTCATGATAAATATTGTTTTTTGTTTTTTTTTTTTTTTTGGTTTTTTTGAGACAGGGTCTCTCTGTAGCCCCAGCTGACCTGGAACTCACTATGTAGACCAGGCTGGTCCTGAACTCTCAGAGATCTGCCTGCCTCTGCCTCCCAAGTGTTGGGATTAAAGGCACATGCCACCACGCCTGGCACAGATGTTAGTTATTCTTTTTATTTTTTTGCTTTCATGAAAAATTAACCATTTCTTCTCAGGAAATCTTTTTAAAAATAATTTTTATTTTATGTGCATGACTATTTTGCCTGCATGTATGTAAGTTCACCACTTGCATGCAACGCCCATAGAGGCCAGAAGAGGGCATCAAATCCCCTGGAACTGGTGTTAAGGAGGTTATTGATAGATAGGAATGTTGGAGAGAGCGGGTGCACGTGGATGGAGAGCACGAGCGGATGGATGAGGCACCGAGGCACAGATGGAATTCTCAGCGGGATACAGATTTATTTCGCACAGGGCACCTTTCCCTTGGGGAAGGGAAAGATGTCAGGGAAAGATGTCCGCCCACGGGCTGTGGGCTCGGGCTTTATATATGAGGGCTTTAGGGTGTGGAAGGGGGGAATGTTTGGGGGAGAAATCAGGGAGGGGGAAGCAGGAAAAGCAGGTAGGATTAGGGTCTGGAAGTGTTTACTTTTTCCCTCTTAAGATAAGAGAAAAACAGCTTCTAAAATCTCTGGTTATCAGGTAGAATCTGCTTATCCTATCTTTGGAGGTCAGAGGAAAGGCAGGCTGCTTCTCAGCAGAGTTTTTTTCCCTTGACTTCAAAGGTCAAGGTGCTTATCAGCTAAGTTCCCTTTTTTGAGCTCCAAAGTCTGTAGGTCCCTGTTGGGGAGGAGGGGAGCTGCTGCTGTTTGGAACCCTAACAGTTATTAGCTACCATGTGGATGCTGGGAACTGAGCCCAGGTCCTCTGCAATAGCAGTCAGTGCTCTTAACCAGTGAGCCATCTCTCTAGCTCCTCAGAAAATCCTAATAAAACCCTAGAAATTGAGTGCCAACTCATGCCCCTTGCTTTTGCAGATAAAGAAATGAAGTCCAAATGTCAGGAACCAGACTTGACTTAGTGGCACCTGCCTGTAATCCCAGCAATGGGGAAGCTGAGGGAGAGGGATCCCTGGGAGTTCCAGGCCAGGCTGTGCTGTATAGTGAAACCAAGTCACAAATGAATACTGATAAAAAACAAAATAGAGCCTGAAGGTTCATGCTGTGCAGGACTAGATGACGATTTCCTACAAGCCTGTGGGAGGTAAAATGGCGTCACCCTGATCTGTTCCATCTTTTTGTACTATTCAGTATGTTTCTGACAATTTTGTAAAGAACAGAAAAGAAGGATTCATTGTACATCTCATGTTGCACTTTGTTTCCTGCAAGTAAACAACATGATGGTAGTAGAGACTTACCTAAGTGGAGTGTGCACAGTATATGAAAGGAGCCGCAGGGGTTTGTCCTGCCCACCTGAGAACAGAGGAAAGTGGCTCTGGGTTTCTTCACCTTTTGTTGAAGGTGTTGCAGTGGTGGTGGTTTTCCCTTTGCTGCTGCTGCTGCTTTTGTTGTATGATTGTATCTAATCAACTAATTTTTATTTATTTATTTTTGATTTACTTTTTTTTTTTTTAATGTGTGTGAGTGCATTGCTGACATATATGTAAGTTTACCTATGTTCTCCAATGCCCTTGCAGGCCAGAAGAGGGCATTGCATTCCCTGAAACTGGAGTTATGGATGGTTGTTAGCCACCACGTGGGTACTGGGAACTGAACCTGCGTCCTCTGCAAGAGCAGCCAGTACTCTTAACTGCTGAGCCGTCTCTCCTAGCCCCTCAACTGATTTTTGGATTAAAATTACTATTATTTTCTGACACAGATTCTTATTCTTCCCAGACTGGCCTCCAACTCAACTAACTTGCTGTGTAGCCAAGGATGACCTGGAATTTTAGCTCCTTTAACCCCCATCTCCTGAGGGCATGAGTTCAAATCTCCTGAGTTCTGGAATCACAGGCATGCACCACTTCCCCTCATTCTGTGCAGTGTTGGGGAATTGAACTCAGGGCTTCATGCATGCCAGGCAAGCATTCTGCACATCCCTAGCTCTAATTTATTTATTTTTTTCAGACATTATCTTGGCATGTAGTTTTGGAACTTGATATGTAACCTAGGCTGGCTTTGAACTCATGGCCGTTCTCCTGCCTCAGCCTCCTTAGTATAGAGGTTACAGGCATGTCTCACCAGGCCTGGCTGCCTTTTGTAATTTTAGTGAGCTCACCCTAGGCATACTTTTCTGACCTGTTTGAGGGTTCTCTCGAGGAACAGAGCCTGTAGAATAAACATCGATTACAAAAGGGATTTATTGGGTTGGCCTACACCATATAGACTGGGTAGTACAACAATGGCTGCCTGCACTCTGGAGAGGTTGCGAACCTGCTGTTGCTCAGGATTCTGGGTGCTTTAGCCGTCCCCATCTGGCACTGAAAGTTTGAAGGATTCCTAGAGAGCTGCAGGTCTTAAGTCCATATCTGAAGAAGATGGGTCCGGATGTCAGCAAAGGAACACAGTTATAGTGACAAGAAGATAGCCCACCTACCAGCAAGGAGTAAAGACAGCTCTGCAAGTTCCTCTCCTTGAAGAAATCCAGGCTTTAGTCCCAGCACTGGGGAAGCAGAGACAGGCAGATCTCTGTACGATCGAGACCAGCCTGGTCTCAGTAGTGAGTTCCAGGCCGGCTGTGGCTACAGGGAGACCATGTCTCCATAAACAAACAAAAAACAAATAAACAAAAAATCCTGGTTCTGGGGAAGGGTCTTCCCCCTTCAGTTAACCCTTCCTGGAACTGCCCTCACTGATCCACCCAGAGTCTGTTTGTTAATTCCACATCAGATCAAGTCGATGACAGAGATTAACCATCACATCACTTTTGTATGAAATATTCTCTTGGTGGAGGAAGGCTTCAAAAGAAAAAAAAGAAGAAAAATTATCTTTTCTTCCTGTTAGCTCTCAAAGAATTTTAGTTTGACCATGAAAAAGCACTATGATCCACTGAGTATGGTGGTGCACACCTTTGATCCTCGGACTTGGGAGGCAGAGGAAGGAAGATCTCTAAGTCTGAGGCCAGCCTGATTTACATAAGTGAGTTCTGGGCCAACTGGGGCCACAGGGAGACCCTGTCTTTAAAACAAAACAGCACTGTGACAAAACTGGAGCTCATGATCTGATTTATTAGTTTGACTTAAGGCAGGAATTTGGACTGATCAAATATGTGCCTGTAAGTGCAGTAGTTCATCAAAGCTTTCTGATCTTGGACATCTATATTTAAGAAGGTCACATATGTAGTGTTAGGCTGTAAGCATACAGAATAGAAACTTCAAGAGAAATTCATGTCTTTATTATTGCAGAGGTGGAAATTTAGTTCTTTTCTTTTTCATTTCCCTCAGTAGTTTTATTGGAAGTAGCCTTGACGAAACAGAGAGCAATATGGCTAGACTGCTGATGCATGATGGGTAATGGTGAGAAAAAAGTTGCAAGTATAGGGGAGGTCCAGATGGTAGAACTTGCTGATTTTAATAGTATTTATACTTCTTTGTGTGTAAAAGATAGGGTTTCCCTGTGTATCCTAGGCTGACCTTAAACCTACTGTGTGGCTCAGACTGACCTTGACCTCATGGCAATTCTCCTGCATGAGCTTCCTGAGGGCTAGGATTACAGGCCTGAGCTGCTACACCTCAGTAGGCCTGGGGTTTTGACAGTTCTCCTTTAAGAAAAAAAAAAGTCTGGACAGATGGCTCAGTGGTTAAGAGTAGTTCCTGCCTGTTCCCAGCACCCCTGTCAGGCTGCTCACAGCTGTCTATAACTCTAATTCTAGGGGATCTGACACTCTTCTGGCCTCCATGGGTGCTGCACTCATGTGACGCATACACACGCACGCATGCACACCCATGAACAATAACTCCAAAATAAATTTTAAAAAAAGGAAAGGAGCCGGGTGTGGTGATGCACAACTTTAATCCCAGCACTTGGGAGGCAGAGGCAGGCAGATCTTTGTGAGTTCGAGGCCAGCCTGGTCTCCATGGTGAATCCAGGACAACTGGGGCTACAGGGAGACCCTGTCTCAAAAAAAAAAGGAAAGGAAAAAAAACACATTATTTTATTTAATGTGTATACATGTTTTGTCTATATGTGTGTAAGTGCACCATGTGTGTGCAGTGCCCATGGAGGCCACAAGAGGGTGTTGGATCTTCTGGAGCTGGAGTTACAGACTGGTTGTTAGCTGCCACGTGGGTGTTGGGAACTGAATCTGAGATCTGCTGCCCCCACCTGCGGGGACCCTGTACAGGTAAAGCTCGAGGGGGACCACTCCCTGAAAAGAAAAACGGGCGAGAAAGAGGAGACGGAGCCCAAGCAAGTCCACTTGTCAAGGGTCGTTTTATTGTATTGCAAGCTTTCCTTATATATAGTTTGTATTTAGAAGGGGTTGAAGAAGTTGGTCAAAGGTTACAGCATTCTTATGGGTATGGGAAAAAAGAGCAATTCAGCAATGTGACTGTCCGCCAGATGTTCCTAGAGATTACTGCATGACTCATTTTTCTGAGAACTGTTTGCAAGAGGAAGAGAAAGATAACCTTGCCATAAATTCTTTCTCATGGTTACTAGTGCAGGCAGAATTTCCTGCTTAAGTCAACTGTTTGTAGAGCTATATTATATTTTTTGGTAATGAATGTTGTTTCTCCAGCTCCCGACAATCTGCCTGCCTCTGCCTCCCAAGTGCAGGGATCAAAGGTGTGCACCACCACACTCAGTGGATCATAGTGCTTCTTCGTGGTCAAACTAAAATTCTTTGAGAGATAAGAGGAAGAAAAGATAATTTTTTTCTTTTTTTTTCTTTTGAAGCCTTCCCCCTACCAAGAGAATATTTCAAACAAAACTGATGTAATTCAGTTTCCAGCACCCACATGGAAGGTCCTCTGGAAGAGTAGTCAGGGTTCTTAACCACTCAGCCATATCTCCAGCCCAGAGAATATTTTATTTTGTAGAATTCCAAGACATTTATTTACAGAAGCCATAAAAGAATACTTAGACAGGCTGAGGTTTAATAACCACAATGTTGGTCAAGTGGAGCCACTAAAAGGGTTTAGGGTTGCTTAGGACTGAGGAGAGGACCCTGGGTTAGGACCTTTCAGTAGTAAAAGTTGGAGAAGAGTTTAGTTGCTCGCTCCAGTTCCAGGCAGGATTGTAACATCTGACAGTGGTGGAAGATAAGGGTGAGGAAGCGAAAGAAACAGAGGGACCTGTCAGTCCACGGAGGCTGCTCTCTTCCAGAGGAGAGCCCTGACTTTTTGGGTGTTATAGCTAGGCGTTGTTTACTTTATCTCACTAATGGAGAAACTGAAACTCAAAGACAGGAAGTAATTTGCTCAAGGTCATGGAGTAGTGAGTGGCACCAGGGAGGCTTGGATCCAGGCCTTTTTGAGTCTAAAGCCCCATTTACCATGTAAAATTACAGGCGCGAGGAGACCAAGTGATATGGATGCTGAAATCTGTTTAGAAATGGTAGCGTCGGACTGGGGAGATGACGCAGTGGGTGAGGCACACCTGCTGTGCAAGCGTGAAGTGAGTTCAGCTCTGTAGCACCCATGTAAAAAGCTGGGTATGGTAGTTTGCACCAGTGTTGGATAGCAATTTCCTCCAATGTGAAACATTCCCTCTAGGATTATAGCTGAGGGCTACATAACAAGAAACCGTGCCAGACAGGAGAAACCTTCGAGTTGTTGCCAGGGTAGTCCAAGAGACTCCCAAAATTACAAGGAGTATTGCCACAGTCCTTGATTGCCTCCCAGAGCTTGATGGTAGGACCCTAATTGCTGAAGACAGGACATACTTTGGACACAGGATTTGGAGCAATGGAGCTGGACCTAACTTGGAAGCCACCTTCCCTGAAAGCAGCTCTCATAGCTTTAGAGAACACCAGGGAAGCTGCTAAGGGAAAACATCAATGGATGGTCCAACCTCAGCTTCAGGGCCTAAAAACCACATTAGTGACCAGCACAGCAAATGACACTGGTGCGGTAGTGGCACTTTTATCTTGTGGGTAATCAACAGCTAACTAATTGGACTTTTTTTTGGGAGGGGGTCTTTTTGAGACAGGGTCTCCCTGTAGCCCCAGCTGGCCTGGAACTCACTATGTAGATCAGGCTGGTCTTGAACTCACAGAGATCCGTCTGCCTCTGTCTCCTGAGTGCTAGGAATAAAGGCATGCATCACCATGCCCAGGACACCTAATTGGACTTAAAGCCTACTCACTGGGAGGAAACTCATGTGTGGTACTGTAAACCCAGCCAAATACACATTGCTGAAGAGGTCATAGATCTTAAAGAAAACTCCAAGGCTATCACATCCCTAAACAAGTGTGATTTCTTATTATGTGCAAAATACGGATCCTTAAATTTATAGACAAATGTCCCAGCCACCACCCATCAAAGAAGCTTCTTTTTCCAGAGACAGAGATAATTATAGAGTTCCACAACTAGTCACACAGAGAGATTTTCTGTGAATTGCCCAAGTGTGTCACATTTAGGATGCAACCTCTATACCTAAGGCTCAGGGAACATAGAACAAGGGATGAAGAGAACACTAATGTATCTTTCAACTCTCATCATTGAAGCTCCCTCATGCAACAGAGGGCCAGGAATGCAAAAGGTCACAAATGGCCAAAATACAGAGAATAAGAGTCTGCAGAGTGTGAGTGCTTGGACAGGACTCCTATGTTAAAATCCACCCACCCAGGGCTCAGGGACCATTATGGAAGAGGGGGCAGAAAGATTATAAGAACCAGGGAGGAGGTGCATGACCATATGGAAATAGTCCTACAGGTGCCTGGGACCCTTTTCATACAAACCTACAGCAATGGTGTCAGTATGCACAAGACCCATGCAAAGTTAAGCAGACAAAAACCCAGCACAGAACTGTGGAAATAGGCAGCAGACCCCAATCTTAGTTGAAGAATTGGCAACTGATTACTGTTGGGTGAGGAAGAGCTCATCTTTTTAGAGGGAGGGACTCTAGATAGGCTGACTAGATCCAGTGGATAAACTTGTACTGAGGGACATCCGGGGACACTAACTTTACATGATAGGCCTTAACACAAATGACAGAATGTATGAACTCCACTGGGGGAACTTTGGGAGGGTGCCAAAGCAGAAGAGGTATAAAGATGGTTTTCTGTACGAAATGCACAAAAATTCAATAAAAAACTAAAAAAACAATATTTTTTTCTTTAATAAGCAA
>NW_008329365.1:309663-322256 GCF_000622305.1 Nannospalax galili
AAAAAAAAAAAGGAAAAAGAAGAAAAAGACATTCCCTGTAGGAAAGAGAGCAAGGTTCATGAGACTCAGGAATCATAAGTCTGGGAA
The DNA here is from genome assembly GCF_000622305.1 of Nannospalax galili. Classification (NCBI taxonomy): domain Eukaryota; kingdom Metazoa; phylum Chordata; class Mammalia; order Rodentia; family Spalacidae; genus Nannospalax; species Nannospalax galili. Next base: position 309,751 of record NW_008329365.1, read on the forward strand.
AGCTTGCAAGAGTCACAAAGGCCCCTCCCCAAAGTTATGAAAACAGTAAATAACTGCTTGGAATAAGACTAACCAGCAGAGTTTAGAGGAGAGTTTCTGATCTGTCCAATGTCTTGCAAGTCATGCAGAGACCTCCAGGGATGCTGGATTTTGTGAGTTATCATCCATGCTGGGGTGGGCTTTTAGTGACATAGCTGCTATTGTGTCCCCTCCCATATGTAACCCCTCACTCATACTCCAGTAAGTAACTGTAACGAACTCATTGGTCCACTGAGTTGGACTTTGGTGGATTACTTTAGTTTGTCATCTGTTCCCTACCTGGGGTGAGTCGACCTGTGTATGTTGTGTCTCCTCACAGTCTGTAACCCCCGTGCTGAAGGAGAGGTGCTTCTGGGGGTTCTCAGGACAGCCAATCTAGCAGAAAAGGTGAGCTCCAGGTTCCGTGAGAGACTCCGTCACAAAAATTCAGCTGGAAGCTGGGCACGGTGGCACATTTTATAATCCCAGCTCTTGGAAGGCAGAGACAAATAGAGCTCCGAGTGCTGGCCTATATGTATTCATCCATTGCTCTCTGCTCTGGACTGTAGATGAATGTGATTTGCTCCCCTAACCCCATCAGACATTACAGATGCATACCATTCACTCCAGTCCTGGGGATCTGAATTCAGGGCCTTATGCTTTCACACCATCAGTTTACTAACTGAGCTATCTCTGTAGGCCAGAAGGTGATTTGTAGCTCCATTTCAGTGTGGGGCAGCAGCCAGGCCTGCCAGTGTGCCACCTTCTCCCCCATTACAAAGTGTTTAGCTTTGTAATGGAGGCCTGTGTTTCCTGCAGAGTCATCACCTGGGTTGGAGGTAGTGAGCACAACAGGGGTATTAATAGGCCCTGGCTTTCTCCACTTCAAATTTACCTCTTTCTAGTTGCCTGACCTGCAATTGTCAAAAGCAGTGTCAGATGGTAACAGTCCCAGGGACACTACACAGATCTCAGGGTTACATAAGATTAATATTGCATCACATATGTTGGTGTGCTTGTATGAACAGGTATCTGTCTATCTATCATCTATCTATCTATCTATCTATCTATCTATCTATCTATCTATCTATCTATCTATCATCTATCTATCTATAGCTATCTATCTATCTATCATCTATCTATCTCAGGGTTACATAAGATTAATATTGCAGCACATATGTTGGTGTGCTTGTATGAACAGGTTATCTATCTATCTATCTATCTCATCTATCATCATCTATCTATCATCTGTCTATCTCACAGTGGTTCTATTTGTTTGACCTTTGACAATGAGAGATATGAAAAAGGAGACAAGTATAAAGTACTTCTGGAAAAGGGAGGGACTCATACAATAAATATTTATTGAGCCTCTGTTACATGCTTGTGTTTCATTTTGTTTCATGTTACCTTGTGATGAATACTTACTGTGGATAGGAGTCTAAAGTCTAGACTGATAAAGCTAATTACAACACTCAAACTATTCCAGATGGCACATGCCTTTAATCCCAGCACTCTGAGGCAGAGGCAGGTGAATGAATCTCTGTGAGATCGAGGCCAGCCTCCTCTACATAGAGAGTTCCAGGCCAACTGGGGCTACAATAAAACCCGTCTCAAAACAATTAAATTAATAATCAAATATATATTATACAGTGCAAATTAAAAAGGAAGCTGGAGTCTGTCAAGAAAAAAAAATAGCCTAAGGTAAGACTGGCAATTGTGAGGACAAAGTCCCTGATAAACATACTTGGCCTTCTGTCGTCTTTTGTGCCAAACGCCTGGGGCTTTCCCTCCAGGTAGCAGAGTTCTAGTCCAAACGAGTTCAGATAAGACAGGCTGGACCTGGACACATTACCATATGAAACCATAAACCTATCAGTTTTCTCTTTGTTTAAGCTGACCAATCCAGATTTAAGGGAGGGGAACCTTCCCAATACCAGTGAACAATCAAAAGGCTCAAGCCCTCCTAGGGGCTTTGGATTGTCAGTTTCCAAATTCCTCTCTCCACTTGTAGGACTTTATCTTTCTGTATGAAGGTGTGTAGGCATGTGTGATTATTTATCACACATCTTTCTGTATGAAGGTGTGTAGGCATGTTTTATTTATTATTATTTTATGTGTATCAATGTATTGCTTGCAAGTGTGTAAGTGCACCTGTATTGTACAATGCCTGTGAAGGCCAGAAGAGGGAGTTGGATTTCCCTGGAAATGGAGTAATGGATGGTTGTTAGTTGCCATGTGGGTGCTGGGAATTGAACCCAGGTCCTCTGCAAGAGCAGTCATCTCCCCAGCTTTATCTTTCAGTAAAAGTTCCTTTGCTTCTTGCTCTATGCTGGTCTGAAAATTTTTTCCTGGTTTTGAATCCTTTAATTGGCTAAGAAAATGAACCCAACCCCTAGATGACCATCCAAGACTCTAGACTGATACTGTTAACCCTCGACAAGATAGCTCAGCAAGTAAAAGCAATTGCTGCTAAGCTTGATAACCTGAGCCCGATCCCTAGAACCCACATGATGGAAGGAGCAAACTAACTCCCAAAAGTTATTCTCTGATACACACACACACACACACACAAACACAGAGAGACAGAGATAATTAAATAAATGTAAAGAAAAGCAATTTAAAAAATAAAAAACAATCAACACATGATGATACATGCCTTTAGTCCCAGCACTGGGGAGGAAGGAAAATCTCTGTGCATTCCAGGGATGTTCCAGTTATGGTTACATGATGAAACCCTGTCTTAAAACAAACAAATATCAACGACAAACAAACAAAAAACAAAGGGGCTGGAGATATGGCTTAGCAGTTAAGAGGACATACTACTCTTGCAGAGGACCCAAGTTCAGCTCCCAGAACCAATATTGGGCAGTTCACAACTTCTTGTAACTCCAGCTCCAAGAGAATCTAGTGCTTCCGGGCCTCTGTGGGCACCCAAGCTCATGTGCACACACACCTCTGACACATAATTAACAATAATAAAAACTGAAAAATAATAAAACTGTAGGACAAGATCAGCAGAGAGGGATGTGTTGCTGAGATGGGAAGGTCTGGGAAACCTTTTCTACCATGTGAGGTTTAAGATGAGGTCAGCAGTACTAGAGAAGGATAGGCTTTTTTCTTAAACTTAAAATATATTTAATGTATTTTTTTTTTTTTTTGGTCTTTTTTTTGAGACAGGATCTCCCTGTAGCCCCAGCTGTGCTGGAACTCACTATGTAGACCAGGTTGGCCTTGAACTCACGGAGATCCACCTGCCTCTGCCTCCCAAATGCTGGGACTATAGGTGTGAGCCACCACGCCCGGCTATTTTTATTTATTTTTAATTTTATGTGTATGAGTGTATTGCCTGCATGTATGTGAGTACACCCATGTCATGCAATGCCTCAGAGGTCAGAAGAGGGTGTTAGATTCCCTTGGAACTGGAGTTAAGGACAGTTCATAGCTGTCATGTGGGTGCTGGGAATTGAACCCTGGTCCTCTTTAAGAGCAGTCAGTGCTCTTAAACGCTGAGCCATCTCTCCAGCCCTGAGAAGGCTAGCTCTTCAGGAAGCCAGAATGTGCTTGGACTGTGAGGTATTAAGGAGGCCTGGTGTTGAAGGAACTGCAGAGGTCTGGGTGGCTGGAGTCAGCTAAGAAAAAGATCAAACAGCCCAAAACCAGAGAAGAAAGTTTTATGGTCCATCAAAGCTTTGAGCTTCAACTGGGAGGAAATGACAAACCACTGCAAATAGTTTAGATTTTGCAAGTGATGAAAGGGAAATTAGCCCTCTTGGGCTTCTTAGTCTCATTAATAAAAGAATTTAAGAATGGACTCAAACAGAAGCTTAAGGACAATTTTATTAGTACTTCAAAGGGAAGACTTAGGGCAGGCAAACTATAAATCTCAGTGGCTTCCTGGAGGAGGAGGATGGAGGAGATGGAGGAGAGCTAGCATGGAGGTCAGACACATGGTGAACTGGCAGTCACATGGTGGGGAGGGGAGCTTTAGAGGCGTAAGGTGGCCCAAAATGTTGGGGAAAGCGTGCTTGGAAAAGAGATTGAAGAAAAGAAGAGGTTATGCTTTTCTGAAGAATTCAGAAAATGGGCAGATTTACAGAGCTACACGGCTGATAAGCTTCTGCTCTAGAGGCAGAGGTTCTAGGCAGGAAAAGTACATTATCTCATTAAAGAATCAATTATTCTGCCCTATCTCTTCAGCATGGTTTAAGGTGAATCTGCCTTCCTAGGGTGGCGCCTTGGCCAGGTGATTCACCTAGTTCAACTGGAATGTTAGGTCTATACCCAGGCCAGAGATTCTATTCTGTTGACCAAAAGTTTTCTCTTAATGGGCCTTTATTGCTACTGTCGCACAAGGGATGACAGGAGTATAGCTTTAGAGAAAATAGATTTTATTAGTTCACATAAGCAAACTTCAAGAAGGACAAGAATGGAGGTGGCTATTTTTATATATGATTCTTATATGTATATATTTTAATATTTGCTATTAGTATTATATTTAATTTTTTGAAATTTGTTTTTGCTTTATGTATATGAGTGTTTTGACTGCATGTATGCAAGTGCACACAGGTCATGCAAAACCTGTGGGGGCCAGAAGAGGGTGTTGGATCCCCTGGAACTGGATTTATAGACAGTTGTTAGCTGCCATGTGAGTGCTAGGAACTGAATGTGGGTCCTCTGGAAGAGTAGTCAGTGCTCTTAAGTGGTGAGCCATCAGTCTAGCTCCTTATTTATTATTTTTATGTGTTTGAGTGTTCTGCCTGCATGTATGTAAGTGCACCACATACATGCAATACCCGAGGTGATCAAGAAAGGCATCTCCTGGTACTGCAGTTAGGGATGGCCGTTTGCTGTCATATGGGTGCTGGGAATTGAACGCAGGGCTTTGGGAAGAACAGCCAGTGCTCTTAACTGCTGAGCTATCTCTCCAACTCCATATGTATGTGTGTGTGTGTGTGTGTGTGTGTGTGTGTGTGTGTGTTTCAATTCATTGTGGTGCTGAGGATCAAATCCAGGGACCCGTGCTCCCTTTCATCCTTTCATCTCTCCCTCCCATCTATCCATCCTTTAGTCTGTCCCTCCTTCCCACTGTGAACCAGAATTTCCAGAAAAACTGCATCTTGAACCGAACATTCTACAAAGGCTGCTCAACTGATTAAAACTTCAGTGACTGTGGAGCGTTTGGAATGTTGCAGGTCCAGAGCCTAATTACTATTTATCTGGGCCATCTTTAGTGCCCTAAATAGCCACTCCTTGTTTCTGACTTAACATTCCATGACTGACAGATAAAAACCTTTTGGAATGTGTTAACTTAGCAGACCACCAGATTCCACCAATCAAAAGGTAAGCATGTCATCAGATAGCATCTGAGACCTATAGCCCCCCTCCCCCCTCCCCACTTAGCCATGACCTAACTACTGAATGTATCCACCAATGTATTTGAAATGTGTCTTGATTTATGACTTTTCTTTGTTCTGTTACTATAAAACTTAATGAAATAGTTATTATGTTGGAACATGGAATTTGGGTAAACTGAATCTGTGTTCACAGCTACGGTTATGGTCACTCATATTTGGCTCCAGAATAAACTATCTCTTATCCCCTTTGAGGTGAGAGTTATGCTTTTGTGTCGATACCTCCCTTCCATCCTTTCTTCCTCCTACTCTTCCTCCTCCCGTCCCTCCTTCCTCTTCCCCTATTCATCCTCTTCTCTCCCCCTTCCCTCCCTCCCTCTCTCCTTCCTTCTTTCCCTTCCTCCCTTCCTCCCTCCCTCATTGGACCTGGTCTCTTGTTATGTTATCTAGGCTGGTCTTGAACTCCTGGGTTCAGAATTCTCTCATCTCAATCTCCCGAGTGCTGCAGCTATAGTGTACACCACCACATAGGCCTTAAGGCTCTTTTAAATCATTGAATTTTGGGGCTGGAGAGATGGCTCAGCAGTTAAGAAGACTGGCTATTCTTGCAGAAGACTCAGGTTTGAATCCCAGCACCTACATAGCAGCTAACAACTGTCTGTAACTCCAGTTCCAGGGGATCCGATGGCCTCTGTCCTCTGCGGGCATTGCACGCATGCATGCAACTAATACACACGTATGCATAAAACAAAAATAGCAAATAAAATATTTTTAAAAACCCCAAAAAAGAGCCCATTGAATTTTACCTTATTTTTTCTTCTCTTCTCCCTGTTTTTAAGGCTCCACTTCTATCTGGCTGTAATGAAGCCATACATCACATCTTCACAGCTTCCTGACTAGAAAGATAAACTTAGTCCCCTCTTGTTGTTTGTTATTTTGAAGTTTTTTGGTCTTTTTTTTTTTTTTTCATACAGAGTTTCTCTCTGGAGCCCATGCTGGCTTGGAAGTCACTATGTAAACCCAGATAGTCTCGGATTTGTGGGCTTTCTTTTAGTCTTCTGAGTGCTGGGGTTTACAGGTGTAAGCCACCATGCCTGGCCCTTTTTCTTTTCTCTCTCTCTCTCTCTCTTTCTCTCTCTTTCTCTCTCTCTGTGTGTCTCTCTCTCTGCTGAAGATGGAACTGAGCCCTCACATGTGCTACGCAAAACTCTACCACTGGGCTCCAACCATAGATCATCTGGCTCCGTTTTGTCAATCTTATTAAAGGAGTTTTATCTACAATCTTGGCTTCTTGGCTCTTCTTCCTTAACTGGATCAATCATGGCCATGGGGAGGTGGGATGCATTAGTTCAGTTATTAGCTAGAGTGGGGCAAGCTCCTTTACCTGCTGAGCTGTTTTGCAGACCCTATTAGCTAGCCTTAGAAACAGATTTAAGCTTGCTAGTAGGCTGGGCCGGGATGTAGCTCAGTGATAAAGCTCTTGTCACGTTTGAGGCCTTAGGTTCCATTTCTGGTACTTTTAAGATAAATTATTACCATTGTTCCTGGAAAGGGTTTGCAGTGTTACCTGCTTACAGTCATTTTCTTCCCATGCCGTCATTAGCACGGCCTTCCAGTGGACAGAGTGTGCTTTCCCATTAGCTGACTATGGACATGCTTGGTTGATCAATGGAATGCGAGTGGCAATAACGCTTCCCATTTTATTGTATTCTCTAGTTCTAAATGGCAAAAGCAGAGACAGTGAGTGAACAGTATAAGGAGGCCAATTGCACGAAGTGTGGGGTGTGAGTTGTCCACCAATGGGATGTGTGGCTGGATGTCTTTCCTGAAAAGTCTGCCTCCAGGATTTGGGACAGCATGGATCTCTCCAGACAGGTCTCTTTTTCCCTTTCTTTCTTGTGTGTGTGTATGTGTGTGTGTGTGCCATTGTGTGCTGTGTGTTGGTGCATGAACAGGCCAGAAGAGAGTATCAGATCCATTGGAGCTGGGGTTATTGGGAGTTGTAAGCTGCTCCATGTGGGTTCTGGGAACTGAACTTGGGTCTTCTGGAAGATCAAGGAGTGCCCTTAACCACTGAGCTATCTCTTCAGTCTCTTTTTATTATTTTAATTTTATGTATTTGAGAGTTTTGCCAGCATGTATGTAAGTGCACCATGTTCATGAAATGCCCAAGGAGACCAGAAGAGGGTATGGAATCCCCTGGAACTGGAGTTACAGATGGTTATTAGCCACTATGTGGGTGCTGGGCACCAAACCTGGGTTCTCTGCAAGAGCACCAGTGCTCTTAACCTCTGAGCCATCTCTTCACCTGTCTTGCCATGAGAATGGCTCATTTCAGGGACCCACAGCATCTTCAAGGTGAGTACTGCAAAGAGCATGGGGCTTAGCTCAACAGAGCCCTATTGAACTATCTGTTCATGAGGACTATATGGCTGTTTGTTTATTTATGTACTTTGTATTAATTTGAGACAGTATCTTGTTATGTAGCACTGGATGACCTAGAACTTACTATGTAGAGCAGGCTGGACTTGAACTTGCTGTGATCCTCCTGCCTTAGCTTCTCAAGCTCTGGGATTACAGGTGTGTGCCACCACGCCCAGATGCCCAGCTCTATTTATTTAAAATGCTTGCTTTTGTCTTTTGGTTTTTTTTTTGTTTTTTTTAGATAGAGTTTCATGTAGCCCAGGCTTTGCCTTGTAGCCAAGATGATCTTGAACTTCTGATCTTCCTGAACTACCTTCTGAATGCTAGAATTACAGGTCTTCATGTAGTACTGGGACAAACACTGGCAATAACTTTGTAGTATTACTCTCCGGTGTCCTGTGAGTGTGTGCGTTTGCATGCATATACAGATACACCCTACCTGCCTTCCTTTTTATACAATTCAGTAAGCCCTTACCTGTCCTCATAGAGTTATTATAATCCAACCCAGGTGTGTTTTTATCTGTGTGCACATCCAAACAGCTCCAAGAGAGGATGACAGAATTAGCTACTGTTGCTAAAATTCTTTCTGGGAGATGCAAAGGAAGTCCAGGCCCTCCTTCCTCCTTCCTTATGACAAACAGGGGTATGATTTTGCAAAACTGAAGTTTGGGAAATTAAAGAGTTTATTTGGGCTTACTTACAGAGCAGTGGGTAGGGGTTACTTACAGGAGTGTAGATATTCCCCCTCAAGATCCCACTGGAAAATCTCCATCTAGGCCTGGATTGTGACTTCCCAGCAGCCTTACAAAATGACTAGAGTGTCTCCCCACTGGCTTCCTCAGCTTAGGTACCCTTAGTCCCTCTCCCTTGTACCACTAGAGCCAACTGGTTGGTTGGAAGGTGTGACTGACTCTCATAGCCCCTCCTTTCTTGCAGAGCAGTTACAGTCAGGTTTGTGATGATCCTAAGCCAGTGGGTACAAACAAGCTTGGGACGAAGGCATCTGTCCATAGCTTGACGTTTGGAGGACAGTCCCATGTTATACCTACATTCCTGTGGGCCAGCTCAATCTGTCTGATAACCCTTAGCTAAATGTCAGCTGAACTCTCCTCAAGATACCAAACATACAGCAAAGAAGGGAAAACAGAGTAACAACACCAACAGCAACAACAAAATCCCTAAATTGGAAGATGTATTTACATATTTGTAGCATATAATATATACTGCTGGACACAGGTAATGAGAAGGTTAAGAACTTTCTTTCCTAATAATTCTTTGTCTTCCAATATGTTTTGTGTTCTGTCCCTGTGTCTTTAAATTTTTATTAGCATAGATTAATTATACATAATAATGGGTTTTATTATGACATGTTCATACATGTATATAATGCACTTTGATCATTTTCACACATCTCTTGCCCCCCCTTGACTCCTGCTGATCTCTTTCTTTAACTAGTTCCCATTTTACTTTCGTGTGTGTGTGTGTGTGTGTGTGTGTGTGTGTGTGTGTGTACACATTGAGTTTCATTAGAGTTGTTTACAGGATCACCAGTGAGGGGTTATTTACAGGAGTACAGGCAATGATTACAGTACTGAGGAAAGTGTCTCTCCCTCCCTTAGCAGTCATAAACTGCCCATAAATCCTCAGGGAAGGGGGAACTTTGTGTACCCCTTTCCCCGCCATTATATGGTGTTTATGGGCCCAATCTTGTGCAAATCTTGTGCACAGCTGCTGAGTGTTCAAGAGTACAGCAGCCATGCTGTGCCAGGAAGACAGTGTTCCACAGTGCTCCATCCCACCCTCCACCTCTTACTCTCTTCCTGCCCCTTTTGCCATGTTCCTTGAGCCTTGGAGTGGGTGATAAAAATGCCCCTTTTGTGGCTGGATATTGAACAGTCTCTCACTTTGAGCACTTATGAGTCCCATTTCAGAAAGAAGCTTCTCTGAATCCAACAGCAGCAATAATTTATGAGCATAATTATTTAGAAGGCAATCTGATAAGCACACCATGTCCACTTAGTACACACAGCAGTCATCCTGGCATGGTAGTACACAGCTTTAACCCCAGCACTCAGGAGGCAGAGGCAGGCAGGCTTGTGAGATTAAAGGTCATCCTTGTTAAGTTCCAGCCAAGGGATTTTTGACCAAGTTTACAGTACTAGGCATGAATTCCCTCCTGTGGAGTGGGTCTCAAATCCAACCAGAAAGTGGTTGGTTACAACCACACGAGACTTGCCACTATTGCACTATTGAGCATAACTTGCTTGGCTGGTCAGTAGTGTAGCATGTAGGGTCCACAGGTGTAATGCCAAATTCTCCCCTGAGAGACCTGCTTCATGCTCTCTTGGCTCCCAGGCCCATGCTGTCCTAACACCTGACAAACAAAACCAACACTGTGCATTCCATTCGTGTTTTTTGTATAAAGTTTATGATGTCCAAAAGAAAGTTACTTACAAAGGCATACATTCATGGGCCCTTTCCCTTACATTTTGGCTGAGTTTTATGAGATCTGTCACTACCAGCACCCCGCCAGCACCCTGCCAAGTTAGTGACTTTCTGCCACTTCCCAGCTTCCTCAGCATTTGTCCTTAGACCCTCCCTCTCATGCAAATGAAGCTGACTGATAGGATGGGAGGGATGACTGTCTCCTCCTCAGTCTACAGGGTCTCTTCAGAGGACACGCCTACCCAACAACAGGTGATTAATATTGCTGATACTTATTCCCAGCAGCCTGTGTTCCTACACTATGAAAGCTAGCCAGCAAGGAGGAAGGTTCCAGCTCAGTTCTAGACTGACTTCTCTATTCCTGGTGTTCAGAACATGGGTGTCTCTAGCAATAGGGTCTTACCATCCAATTCTGGTGCTGGCCCTGCGCTTTCTATAACCACATGTGAAGAAATAAAGGAAGAGTTTTCTTCAAGAACTCTGCTGCTCTAGTTTTCCTTTCTGTTGCTGTGATAAAGCATTCTGAACAAAAGCAATTTCGAAGGGGTGGGTTTATTTCAGCTGACAGATGATAGTGTATCACTGAGGAAAGTCAGGGCAGGAACCCAAGACAGGAACTTGAAGCTTAAATCATGGAGGAATGCTGCTGACTGACTGACTTTCTAGGGTTTGCCCACAGGCTCATCCTTAGCTAATTTTCTCATATATCTCTGGACCACGTGCCCATGGAGTGGTGCCACCCACAGTGGGTTGGGCCCTCCTATATCAATTAACAATCAAAATATTCTCTCATCATGGAACATAGCAGAGTAAGGGGTAGAGAGAGGGCTAATGTACCCCTCAACTCTCACCAGTGAGGCTTCCTTGTACAGCAGAGTATAATGCACACAGAAGGTCACAACTCTCCTTTTGGAGAATAAGATACTGTAGAGTGTAGGATGGAACTCCTATACAGAACGTCATCCACCCATGGCTCAGGGACCATTGTGGAAGAAGGGGCAGAAAGATTGTAAGAGCTAGGGCTTGTTCACGAACACAGGGAGTTGGACGCTACGAGGCCACTGGAAGCTTGCTCATGTGGCAGTGGTGGCATCGAGCGAGGGACCCGTGTCAGCTCAATTAAACAAGGGCCCAAAGGGGAGGTGAGAAATAGGTGGTGGTCCGACACTAGACTATTTGATACTGATTGCTGCTGGCTGAGGGAAAGTATGACTTACATACAGCCACTGGATGCGCTGAGTAGACTTCAATGGATGCATTTACATTGAAGGATATTTGGGTACAAACACCTGAATGAATAGGATTCAGCATGTACGGTGGAGTGCATGGGGTTTGGTGGGAGGATGGGGGAAGCATGAATGAGGGAGGGAGGTCAGAAATGCCCCCAGGACAATACGATCTGGAAAAGCCCTCAATTAAGATTTCCTTCCCAGGTGACTCCAGGCTGTGTCAAGTTGACAGTTAAAGCTAACTAAGATATATTTTTTTCTTTAAGATTTATTTTATATATATGTCTGTGTGTCTGTGTGGTGCTATGTGTGCATGAGTGCAAGTGCCTGCAGAGGTCAGAAGGCATCAGATCTCATGAGTTGGAGTTACAGGAAGTTGTAAGATGCCTGACATGGGTGCTGGGAACTAAACTAGGGTCCTCAACAAGAGAAGTATATTAGTATATTTCTTAATTGCTGGGTTATCTCTTTAGCCCTGGTTTTTTGTTTTTTGGAGACAAGGTCTCCCTGTAGCCCTAGCTGGCCTAGAACTCACTATGTAGACCAGGCTGGCCTCTATCTTACACAGATCTGCCTGCTTCTGCCTCCAGAGTGCTGGGATTAAAGGCATGCACCATCATACTCTGAGTCATAGTGTTTTTTCAGGGTTAAACCAACATTCTCTGAGAGACAAAAGGAAGAAAAGAGAATAAATCATATATTGAAGTTTACTTCCTGTTACAGAAATTTGAGAGGTATCCTAGTGGTTCAACAGTCATTGGCCCTTATTTGCCAAACTTGGACTATTACGTGGCTATAGAACTGTGCATGCTCAGAAGACTTTTGATGTATTTGATTCTGGAAAATTCTTGGTCAATAATTTCAGAAATAATGATTAGTTATAATGTTCAAATCTAGATCTTTCCATTACAGTTTTCTTAGTAGTGTTCTGATAGACCTTCAATTCAGCTTTTTATTATTTTTATTTTATGTGTATGAGTGTATTGTCTGCATGTATGTAAGTGCACCTGTGTCATGCAATGCTTGCAGAGGTCATAAA
>NW_008329365.1:323182-338858 GCF_000622305.1 Nannospalax galili
GAGATCCACCTGCCTCTGCCTCCTTGCCTCCTGAGTGCTGGAACTAAAGGTGTGTGCCACCACACCTGGCTTAACTCAGCTTTAAGTTTGCATTTTGACTCTGAACATGAAGACCTGAGTCTAAGTGCTCTGGTGCTCAAGTGGCATTGGGTGGTCACAGCTTGGTGATGTTTACAAAGCATTCCCATCCTGGTGGTAGCTTTGCTGGAAGGACTGCATTCATCCAACCCCTTGAATTAGGAGTATCAGATGTTGCTGAAGGGGATAAACAGTGTAAGGGCCAGATAAAGGTTTAGATGGTATGGGCTTCCTGAATTCTTAGTTAAGATGGCCAGCTTGGGCTATTGGGAGACCCTATTAAAAAAAAAATGTGGCCACCCCCAGATGTTGTGGGAACCACGAGTGAACAGTAACTGTGACCGTGAAACATAACCACGTCTGGCAAGAAGCCACTTTGTGTGACTGTAAAATGTCCTTGGGATCTCTCACCTGGAATCAATTATGTCAAATTTTCCAGAGGCTCCAAAGATCTTTAATCCCCTGGTTCCTGGCCCTCTGTCCCTTGTCCCCAAACTCAGTCCCCTCAGCTGCACAAACTGACTTATAGAAAAAATAAAAGCCATGTGTGGTGGCACAAAACTGTAATCCCAGCACTTTAGAGGTAGGGCGATTATTAGAGTTTAAGGCCATATTAGTCTACACAGCAAATTCTAAATCAGCCTGGATTATAGAATAAGGTTGTCTCAAAATAAGTAAATAAATAAATAAATAAATAAACGGAGTTTGTTACTATCACTGAAAAGTTCAGGAGTAAAATTCTTCAGGCATAGCCAGGTTTTTCAAATGAAATGACTAGTGTTAACAGAGTTGAAGATCACTGGGAAAAGACCACTCAGACTCAAAAAGTTCTGACTCAGTCCAATCTATTCAGCTGGCCAGGACCGCAGTCTCTGAGCCAATTTTGAGAATGCCACCCTAACTGGGAGGGAACCGGAGCTTTTACAATTTTATTAGAATTTTCAAAGAAAAATCCTCAGGGCAGGTGAGCTGGTCATGTGGCAGCTGCGGTGAGGAGGACAATGGAGGGGAGCAGGGAAGAAAACCATGAAGCCACGCAGGCTTACAGCCTGCAGGAGGTCAGACACGTGGCTGATGGGCGGCCACAGGGCTGGGAGAAGGAAGCTTTAGAAAAAGTAAGGAAATACAAGATGCTAGCGGCAGCCCAAAGCCTTAAAGCATGTTTAGAAAAGGGATATGAAGAAAATTACACAGACTTACAGAGACACGACTGTAGCTGGATCGACGAGTTCTATGTTAGGAGGTGGGATTCCAGGCAGGAAAATTTGCTATCTCATCAATGCACTAGGTATTCTGCCCATCTATTTGGCATAACTTAGGGTGAATCTACCTTCCTATAGATGGCCCTATGACCAGATGATTGTTTAGTGAAACTGGAAGGGTGGGTCTTTCAACAGACTAGAGATTTTATAGTCTTGACCAGTTAAATTTTGGGGGCTATTTGCCACTTTAACACCAGGATATATGGCTGTGTTCCTCCGCTCTTCTGGAACTTCTAGCCCCAGGCCAGGGTAGGGTCTGGGCCTGCTCACCAAGATGACTTACAGAAAATGCTGGCGCTTTGGCTGTTATGTTAGGAACCAAGCTTTTCCTCCCCAACCTTGGTTCTACTTTCCTGATTTTCTGAAGCTGTTTTCTACTTCCTGGCTCCAAGCAACTGTAATTCCATTCCAATAATTAAACACCCCAATAGAAGAAGAGTGTTGCGTTGCATATTCCTAGAGCAAAAGCCGAGGCCAGGCCCATTTCAAACTCAAACTGATCATAACTAGGAGGATGGAAGATGTGGTTGGTCAGACTAGGGTCAGGTGACTGCTGTGGCTCTATAGGGAGCCAGAGGCAATCAACCCCTTCAAATCTGGTCAATCCAGTGACTGCCTCTCTGCAATTAGAAGAACCACTCTGTTCAGTTAGGGAATGAGTAACAGGAAGTGAGTGGGAGTGATCTGTGGGTATCAGGATACTGACTTTGTTGGTATTGGCTTCTGCTGGGGGTGTAAAATTTGAACACTGTAATCCTGGAGAGGCAAGACTGATTCTCAGCCAACTGGAATTAATCATGAGCAACGCTGTATTACGCCCCGCTCTCTCTCTCTCTCTCTCTCTCTCTCTCTCTCTCTCTCTCTCTCTCTCTCTCTCTCTCTCTCTCGGTCTTTTTGAGACAGGGTCTTCCTGGAACTCACTCTGTAGACCAGGCTGGCCTCGAACTTACAGATGATCCGCCTGCCTCTGCCTCCCGATTGCTGGGATTAAAGGTGTGCGCCACCCGTCCGGCTCTCTTTTCTGTTTTTAGATTAAAACAGCTTCAAAAAAGTTTACTTCTTTCTAGGTGAGCTTTACCAAAAGTAAATATTAGGACAGAAAGAATTTTCTGTGATGTCTCTCTGCATCTCTGCATCCTTGGGTTTTTATTTGTTTTTAGTGCTGGGGATTAAATTCAGCATGCACTTTGTCACCAGTGAGCCACAGGTTCCGTCTGTCCTGCACCTTGTTTGGTGTGTGGAGAGGGTCCTGAGATAGAACAGGAGGCAAATTTAGCCAGGTACCTTTCTACCAAAAAATAGAAAATGATAATCATTCCTGTTTGGGCAGTCAGGGAGTGCTCACTGCTTTATATCTTACCTGATGCCTGTTTCACACTTTTAGGGGCTGTGGTGTGTGTGTGTGTGTGTGTGTGTGTGTGTGTGTGTGTGTGTGTGATGGTGGCCAGAGGACAGCATTGACAGTTATGCTTCAAGTACCATTCACCTTTTTTGAACTGGAACTCAGTATGGTAATCTGGCAGACCAAAGAGCTCCAAATGTATCCACCTGCCTTCTCCTCCCCAAATGCCTGGCTTTTTAAAATGTGGATTCTGGAGATTGGTCCACTTACTCACAAGGCAAGCACTTTATCAATGGAGCTGTCTCCCCAGCCTCTAGGGTCTAGTATTTTGATTGTTTTTGTTTTGTTGTTGTTGTTATTAGAGACTGGGTCTCCCATATCCCTGGTTGGCCTGGTGCTTACTATCCAGTTTAGGCTAACTTTGAATTTCTGACCCTCCTGCCTCTAACCTCTCAAATGCTGGATTACAGGAATATATCATCACATTGGACCAATGGAACCTATTTTCTTTTCCTATTTATTCTGACAAACAAGATATTTTACTTTTACCTCACAGAAATGAAATTGGGCATGGCACCTTAATAATACTTTGCCTAAAATAATCTGAACAGGGGCTAGAGAGATGGCTCAGTGGTTAAGATTGTACTGTCTGGCAAAGGACCTGAGCTGCGTCCCAGCACCCAGGTGGGGCAGCTCACAACCACCTATAACTCCAGCTCCAGGCAATCAGGCACCTTCTTCTAGCCACCACAGGAAGTGGCAATCATGTGCCTATACCACCACACATGCATATGCGTAATTAAAGAAAATTTTAAAAATAAAGTAAAATAAAATAATTTGAACATGGGAGATGCACACACACACACACTATATATATATATATGTATGTATGTACTGGGAGGCAGAGGTAGGCAGATTGCTGTGAGTTCAGGGCCAGTCTGGTCTGCATAGCAAGTTCCAGGCCAGCTGGGGCTATGGGGAAAACCTGTCTCAAAAAGACTAAAAAAAAAATTATGTATATATATAATTTATTATTTTTTTTTAATTTTATGCATATGAATGTATTGCCTACATGTAGGTAGGTGCACCCATGTTATGCAACGCCCTCAGAGGTCAGAAGAGGGTGTCGGATCCCCTGGAACTGGAGTTCCAGACAGTTGTTAGCTGCCATGTGGGTGCTGGGAATGGAACCCAGGTCTTATGCAAGAGCAGCCAGTGCTCTTATGTTAATACAGAGGATGCAGTAAAGGGCTGCAAGGCAGAGTGTGGGAAAGGAAAGAGTTTCCATGCCTCTGTGGGCATACCAGGCTCTAGGAACTTCTCTGTGTTTAGCTCTCTGGGTGCTCTTTGAACCCGTCCTTTTGAATTCTTAGTGGGTGTAACTAAATTTTTTACTTCTGGGAGGTGCAAGCAGTGCCCTTCTCCCACCATCCTTATGACATACTGAGATAATATTCCTCCAAATTACAGTTTAGGGAATGAAGGGATTTATTGGGCTTACTAACAGCATGTGGTGGAGGTTGGGGGGGCTCCCTTGGGCTTTTTTCCTACATCAAGGCTAGGGTCCCCCTGACCTTTTGGTGGTGGTCCAAGATGGTGAAGGCCACAGGTACTTACAAAGGTGTGGGCTCCCTTGGGCTTTTTCCCTACATTGAGGCTAGGGTCCCCCTGACCTTTTGGTGGTGGTCCAAGATGGTGAAGGCCACTCCCTCACTCCAGTTTCCCTTGTCCTTATCATTAAGTCCCTCCCTCCCCCTCCTACAGTGAAGACAGCCTGGTTGGGTGGGCAGAGTGACTGACCCCCCCCCCACCACATTCCTTTTCTTACAGGTCAACAGTCACATTTATAATCCTAGGTGTAACCAAGCTTGGGAAGGAGGCATGGCTAGAGCTTGGCAGTTTAGTTTGCCAGGTGGAGGACCAGCTCATACCACAGGGGGATTTCATTGTATAAGCATGGACAACCATGTAGAAATGAAATTGAATGAAAAGGCTGTGATTTAGTAGGAAATTGTCAAAGAATTTTCAAAAAAAGGTATGATCTAAGTGTGGAAATCTAGCCAGGCCTGTCTGCTTTAGTAGTTCGCCTTTCTATGCAGTGAACTTTCCTCCAGAGTATGGGGCAAGACTCCTCCGGAATGAAGTGGGCCTTATGTATAACCCATTAGGAGAAAAGGTAAGTCAGACAATTTCTTTATTGTTAATCACAAAGCAGGAAAGGCAGGGGAGGATTAATTTTTGTGACCTGCATGGGGGAAGGAAATCATAGTTTCCATGGCTTGCCTTGGGGAGGAAGTTATAATTCAGGAATGATGAATGAAAAACCAGAAATATGTGTGTCATGATATCACAACATCTGAGCAACCTCATTTGGAGGTGGGTAGGAAAGGGAGAAAATGGCAGCTGGGTATTCGTTTAAGAATGCCCTGAAGGAAACAAATGTGCCTTGAGATACTCTCAACCTTGACTGGTCCCAGGCACTGAATGGGAATGTGGAAAAGTTTGGGAAAGGCAATCTAAGGCATGGGAATTGGGGCAGGAAGGAGAGGGCCCATGAAAACACCCACTTGCTGAGTCTAAAGGTAGCGCTGGTCTTCCTATTATCTTGAAGCTTGTGCCCACCTTTCTTTAGTGCTTAATCCCTCCACAGTCTGGCAGAGCTATCACATGTGGAGGAAGGACCTTGACTGGCTGTACCGTAGAGCTAGCTCTCACTGACTCCAAAGAGCTAACGGTGGACATTTCTTCCCAATTCTGTGTTCAATGATGTAATATCAGTTGCTTGAAATTCAGCAGTGTCTTACTGGCAAATGCTACAAATTACGCTTTGTTTTTCTTTTAAAGAGCCAGTTAAATATAGCCGTACACCCCTGCATATATGACCATTGAAGGGATGATTTCTTATTGGAGGGGGAGATACTGTAAAGAGAAATCTTCAAAGCATGTCCCTGACAGGGTAGTTTTTAGAGATGAAGGGTATGAAAGAAGAGTACTGATAGGACATGGACAAAATTCTAAGAAGGTAGTTGTGTATGTTAAATTTAATTTAACCAAGATCTTTGATATGAGTCACACAGGAAAAAGTTGGAAATCTATTTATTTTAATCTAGTTAATTTAAATACCAACCCTGATAAAGACACTGCAAAAACCAAATCCAGGAAATATGATCACAATCAAATAAACTATTAGTAAATATAACCTAGTAGTTCATAATTAGATTTTGATAATAAAGAACACCCAATTAGGATTTGTTATAGGAATTCAAGGATAGTTCAATATCAGAACTATTAATATAGTCATTAACAAGTTTTTTAAAATAGCAGATTTTGGAGAAATCATTGATAAAATCCGTTTTAGTATTTATTCCTAATAAAATGCTGCCATAATTGAAAAATATGATATATTAAAATTCACTTCTCTTCATCAACATACCAAACACTAAGTGAACATATGATCTAGAAAGTGAGAACAAACGTTTCCAATGTGAAAAATATTTCTTTTTATACTTAGAGAATTTAAAGCACATGCACAGATCAGTATGTAAAGGAAAAAGAAAGGAAAAATATTTGAACAGATAATTCAATGAGAAGCTATTTAGTCTCTTTGATTTAAAAATGCAAATTAAAATAATTGTTTTAAAGAATATTTTTATCATTTTAATTTTATGTGCATGAGTGTATTGCCTACATGTATGTGTGTGTACTCATGTCATGGGATGCCAGAGGAGGTCAGAAGAGGTTGTGGAATTCCCCTGGAACTGGAGTTACAGATGGTTGTTAGCTGCCATGTGGGTGCTGGGAATCAAACCTGGGTCTTCTGCAAGAGCAGCCAGTGCTCTTAACCTCCCAGCCATTTCTCCAGCCCCAAATTAAAATAATTTACAATACACATCATTAGACTAGCTAAATTTATGAAGCAGAATAAATACCAACTGTTGACAAGAATATGGAACAAATACCTACCTTGTTGATGGGACTGTAATTACATTAATAAGAAACATTAAGTATCAGTCTTCTGTCAAACAC
This sequence comes from Nannospalax galili, assembly GCF_000622305.1. Taxonomy (NCBI): domain Eukaryota; kingdom Metazoa; phylum Chordata; class Mammalia; order Rodentia; family Spalacidae; genus Nannospalax; species Nannospalax galili. The sequence goes on from NW_008329365.1 coordinate 329,891, forward strand.
TGTCAAACTTTTGTTTACAAGGAATTCAAATCTTATTGATTTATTTATTTATTTTTTGAGTCAGTGTCTCCCTGTTGCCCCAGCTGTCCTGGAACTCATTATGCAGACCAGGCTGGCCTCCAACTCACAAAATCTGCCTGCCTCTGCCTCCCAAGCTGGGATTAAAGGCATGTGCCACCATGCCTGGCCCTTTTTTGGTCTTTTTGAGACAGGGTCTCCCTGTAGCCCCAGCTGTCCTAGAACTCAGTATGTAGACCAGGCTGGCCTCGAACTCACAAAGATCTGCCTGCCTCTGCCTCCCGAGTTCTGGGACTCAAGGCTTTGGCCTGGGACACCATCAACATTCTCCTTTCAACCCTTCCTGTATCTCCTTCACCTCCTTTGCGCTGATTGTTTTGAACCTAGCAAACCTTGAAATACTGAGGTCAGACCCCATTCATTGGGGGGAAAGGACACAGATACAGTGTCAAGGATGAAGAAACCTGATCACACTTTCAGCCCGGGTGTGTTTGCTCCCTCTACAGGGCACAAGGCACCCTTTTGCAAAAGTAGAAGCTACCTTGCCAAGCTACCTTTTCTTTTTCTGTGTGCTCTTTGTATGGTATTGATGGAGGCCTTAGCCCACAGATTTTGTTTCTAACACTTTGGAGAGCAATTTTGCAAATACTAGATAAACCTGAAAATAAGCATATGGCACTGAGAGCATGAACTGGGTTCTTGGGTTCTGTAAGCGCTACACTGTTCAGGGCCTTCTGGTTTGCACTAATGTTGACCTTTGCTGACGCCCTGGCTAAATATCCTGAGTTGGTGGGAATCTGAGCTGAAAGCCTAGACTTTCGTAGTTTACACACTATTTAGGATAAGCTCTAATTGCAGCGACTGATCTCTCTACTTCTGGACTTGGGTATAATCTTACACACAGGCAATGGGATTTGACTGTCTCCGTGGCTTCGAGGAAGCCCGATGATGCAACCCAGACAGGAATTCAGTTTCTTCTGGGTGAAAAGGGAGAGTGGAAGGGAATAGGCAGGTAAAAACCTTCCCTTTTCTATTCTGTGGCTTTGCATAATTTCTTCTTCAAATATTTTTTTCAAGATTCACATGGGATCATCTATTATTATCTTTTTGTAGCTTGTGATTCAGTGACTAGCATGGTGATGTGGGGCATTGTATCTTTGTACATGCTCCATGTCTTTACTTGTCTAAATTGCTTTATACTTATTGTCCTAAACTTAGGCCTCCTAAGCAAATCATCAGTACTGTAATCCATGCTTCAGGCTGTTTTCTAGAGGATTGAAGGTAAGATATTTACAATTTTACCATAGAGAATCTTACCCATATACAAAAGGAGATATCTCTGAGAATATTCATTATAATTTTTTTGTAATAGTGAAAATTTATGAACAATTAGATATTACTCATTTTTTAAAAATATTTTATTTATTTTTATTTTATGTGTATGAGTATATTGCCTGCATGTGTGTAAGTGCGCCCATGTTGTGCAATGTCCTTGGAGGCCAGAAGAAGGCATTGGATCCCCTGGAACTGGAGTTACAGACAGTTGTTAGCCTCCAAGTGGGTGCTAGGACTCGAATCTGGATCCTCTGCAAGAGCAGTCAGTGCTCTTAACCACTGAGCCCTACTGTGGTAATTTTTTATAAACAGATAACATAATTCACCATAAACAAAAGACCTGGAGCTAAATATATAACATGGAAAAAAATCTAAAGAACAGACGAGAACAGAAGTTGAAGTAAAAATATCTATATTGTATCTAAACATTTATAAATAATTTTTTTTTGAGACAGGGTCTTACTATGGCTGGCCTGAAACTTGCTATGTAGATCAGGCTGGCTTCAAACTCATAGAGATCTACCTGCCTCTGCCTCCCAAGTGCTAGAACTAAAGACGTGTACCACCATGCCTAGCCATTTATAACATTTTTAAAAATATTTATTTTATTTTTATTTTATGTATGTGTGTATGTTGTTTGTGTGTGGGGGAATGTGCACATGTGCGTTCTGCCTGTGGAGGCCAGAAGAGGGCGTTGGCTTACCCTGGAGCTGGTTATAGATGGTTGCGAGCTGCCCGACTCTGGTACAAGTTCTGGTCCTTTGGAAGAGCAGTAAGTACTCTTAACTGCTGAGCCATCGCTCCAGTTCCCATTTATAAACATAAAAACTTTATCAAGTGTTTTATAGGCCTGTTCTCTGATGGACACCATCTTCCCAAATTTGGCTGCAGCTGTCTGCTTGCTTGCTTAAGAGTGTCATAGCTGGGGCAGGACATTGTTTGCCCCTCGCCCAAAGAATTTTAGCAACATAAGCATAAATTTCTGGATATGGGATATGTGTGCTTTTGGTAGAAATATAAAACATTTGGGGGAAGGAGAAGGATGTGTGTCCAGAGGCTTGGTGGCTCAGGCCTTTAATCTCAGCTACTCAGGAGGCTGAGGCAGGAGAATCACATTTTCAGTGCTTGTGTGGGCTACCAAGTAAGTTCAAGGCCAGTCTTCTGGACAGTTTAACAAGACTTTAAAAATAAAAAAGGGCCAGGAATGTAGCTCAGTGATTGCCTAGCACGTGAGAGACTCTGGAATCAAATCTTAGTATGGGAGGGAAAGATTCCCCCCTCTCTTCCTCTCTTTCTCCCTTCCTTCTTTTCTTACTTCTTTTCCCTCTTTCATGTATCCCAGGCTAGTCTCCAATGTGATAAGTAGGGGAGGATGACCTTGAGCTTCTGATCCCCCTGCCTCTACTTCCCCAGTGCTGGGATTACAGTGTATGCCACCAAATCCTGTTTATGTGGTGCTGTCAATTGAATTTAGGGCCTCGTGCACAGTAGACAAACACTGCACCAACTGAGCTACACCCACAGCCCAATAGTTGTCTTCAGTGAGAGGGAGAAAGGCACAGGAGATATAGGAGGAGTCTGTGGGTATCAATAATGCTTTATTGCTTTAAGTTGTATGGTGGAGCTCTTCTGTAAGGTCACAAGAATGATCTGTGATAGATTTAGAATGAGTGAGTTTATTAAGTATATAGCAAGCCAAAGTAAAAGAATAAATAGGAAGAGATAGATGATTGATAGACAGATGATAGATAGATGATAGATAGATAGATAGATAGATAGATAGATAGATAGATAGATAGATAGATGGTAGATAGTAAAACATCATCAAATCATGTTCAGAACATCCAGCAGAAATTGACCAGGGAAGCCCTATTTAGGCAGCCAGCTGGAGTTCCTGACAGAGTCCTGGGCAGAGCAAAGTGTCCCTTCCAATGAGTGAAGCTTCCAAGTAAAAGAACAGATAACCAAAGGAGGGCAAAATCATCAAATCAGTTGCTCACATCATCCAGCAGAATTCAACTGGGGAAACTGAGACAGTCGGCTTGAGTTCTGGATTAAGCTTTCTCTCCATGGATGAACTTCCCACGGATGAACTGCCCACGGATGAACTTCTGGCTTCTCTTTCCCACTGCAGACATCTTTGTATCATAAGATAAACAATAGTAACCTCTGTTGGAAACACTTTACTGTCTAGCTATTCTCAAGGACACAGTGTTTTTTACTCTTGGGCTGTTTTACTGTTATCTGTTCTAGAGTTGTGGGAGGGGGGCAGCCTGTCCCCAGATAAGGGGCCTTGGAGGACACTTTGAGACAAATATGTCTGCATCTGAAATGGGGCTGGGGCAACCCTGCTTCTAGAATCAGCTTCTCAGTGAGCTCAAATGACCTATGACCATTTACCAATATAACAGTGCACAGCACAGAAACACAGCTACAGAGGTTGGAATAATGATTTACTGGTTTTTTCAAGGCCCACTTTGTATGCTTACTTTGTGCTTCAGGAGGTGGAAGCTGACCGATTTGGCTCCATCAGTGAGCTTGTTTTCTCTCTGGGTCCTGACTGGGTTTAGCTAGTAGGGTGCATCCAAAAAAGACAGGAGTGGGCTGCAGGGAGAAGGAAGCTGGGGTGTCATCCTTATGTTTCCAGTTTGCTTAGCATTTTCTTTCTTTACATATGTATGGAGAAAGTATGACAGATACATACTATGTGGTTGGCATGAGTTGTGGTGAGTCTGGGAGTAAGCCCTGATAGGGGTGAAGAGGAGGGAAGGAAGGAGAAAAAGACACACAAAAAGTGAGACAGGGGCTGGAGAGATGGCTCAACGGTTAAGAGCACTGACTGCTCTTGCAGAGGACCTGGGTTCGACTCCCAGCACTCACATGGCGCTAGGAACCATCCTTAACTCCAGTTCCAGGGAAATCTGAAGCCCTCTTCTGACCTCCACAGCATTGCATGACACAGGTGCACTCACATATATGCAGGCAATACACTCATACACATAAAATAAAAATAATAAACAAAATATTAAAAAAAAGAGACAGGACTTTCCTTTGCAAAAGGATAGAGGTGACTGCCAAGCTCTCTCTTCCCCTATCTCCATTTTGTTTTACTGTTGTTATTGTTGCTCATGTTTTTCTTTTAATATTTTATTTTATATATATGAGTGTATCGCCTGCATGTATGTAAGTGCACCTGTGTTTTGCAATGGCTTCGGAGGTCAGATGAGGGTGCTGGATCCCTTGGAACTGGAGTTACGGAGAGTCGCTAGCTACCATGTGGATGCTGGGAATTGAACCTGGGTCCTCTGCAAGGACAGCCATTGCTTTTAACCACTGAGCCATCTCTTCAGCTCCTGTTGCTTATGTTTTTGAGACAGGGTCTCATGTAGCCCAGGTTGGCCTCAGACCTACTATAGGTGGAAGGTGACCTTAAACATCTGATTGCTCTGCCCCCACTTATAGCAGTGTGCCATCATTGCCATTTTATGTGGAGCTAGGGATTGAACCAGGGCACCCACAAGCTAGGCAAGCACTACTGAATGAACTAAATTTCATCCTTGGTTCCCCCTCACCCCCTTGTTTAATGGGTTAGCATAGTTATGCTTGATGCTAAGCAGTGGAGCAGCTCTGACTCTCACTGCACAAAGGGCTAGAGGGGAATTTCCAAGACAAAACTGGAGGAGAAAGTCAAACTGGGCTGCCAGTCTAGTAGATCAAGCCGGACCTGAGGTCTAGCACCAAGTGAGGAAGCAGGCCAGGCAAGAGGGTGCAGCCACTTGCAGTGCTGGCCAGTGAGAGGGAGGGACTCAGGAAATGAGATGGAGATCCAGACTTTCTATTATCTTTGCCACAAATCTGGACATGTTAGGACAGCTACTCCCAGGAGAACAATCTCAGCTTTGATCTTGGGTTTCAGTTTCCTCTTACCAGTATTCTGTATTTCCATTCACAGACATTCCCCTTAGTAAAGAAAACGGAAGTGAAATTGTTAAAACACTTTTGTCATTTCTCCAAATTATTTTCTTTCTGTAGGTACAACCATTAATTTCTGTTATGCCAACCTTGTGCTTAGCTCTGCCTTTCACAGCTGGAAGACAATCTCAGCTTTTTCTTTTGATCACCGAGGCATCCCTTACTCTGTCTTTTGTTCTCTCTCTCTCTCTCTCTCTCTCTCTCTCTCTCTCTCTCTCAGTTTTTTTGAGACAGAGTCTCCCTGTAGCCTCAGTGGACTGGAACTTACTATGTAGACGGGGCTGGCCTTGATCTCACAGAGCTCTGCCTGCCTCTGCCTCCCAAGTGCTGTGATTAAAGGCATGTGCCACCACACCCCACCGGCTCTCTCTTCCTGGCTCCAATCTCTTGCCTCTGACCTGTCTCTCTAACCTTGTCATTGTATGAGATGCAATTTTCAGTCAGAACAGTTTCTCAGTGTCATTATTTTAGGTCAGATAATTTATTTGTTTGGGAGTCCATCTGTCCATTGGAGGATGTTTAGCTGCTTCCTGGCCTCCACCCACAAGCTGCCATCAACATTTCTGCAGTTGCGACAACCAAACAGGTTTCTAAGGTTTCTAGACATCTTGAAATCTCTCCTAGGGGTCAAAATTGTCCCTGGTTAACCACTAGGGTAGTGTCTGGTATTTCATGCCACCTCCTGCTCCTCCTGCACCTCCTGCTCCTCCTGCTCCTCCTGCTCCTGCTCCTGCTCCTCCTCCTCCTCCTCCTCCTCCTCCTCGTTCTGCTCCTGCTCCTCCTCCTGCTCCTCTTCCTGCTCCTCCTCCTATTCCGCTCCTCCTGCTCCTGCTCCTCCTGCTCCTGCTCCTCCTGCTCCTGCTCCTCCTCCTCCTCCTTCTTTAAAGATTTATTTGCTATATATGTATATATGTGTGCCTACATGTGTTTATGTACGCCTTGTGTGTGCTGGTTCCTGTGACAGCCAGAAGAGGGCATTGGATCCCCTGGAACTCAAACTATAGACAGTTATGAGCTGTTTGATATGGTACTGAGAACAGAACTCAGGTTCTTTGCAAAAGAAGCAAGTGCTCTCAACTGCTGAGCCATCTCTCCAGTCCCTTCCTTTCTTGTTTGTCTTTGTGTGTGTGTATACATGTGTGTGTCTGTGTGTGTGCTCATGTGAGCATGCATGTGTATACATGCATGCCATAGAGTAGATATTGGTCCTTACCTTCCATCTTGAGACAGGATCTCTTGTTCACTACTATATATGCCAGGCTAGCTGGTGCAAAAGCTTCCAGTGATTCCTCTTGTCTCTGCCTTCCATCCCATGGTCTCATGGTAGGACCACTGGGATTACAAGTATGTACTACTGCAACCGGTTTTACATGGATTCTGGAGATTTGAACTCAGGTCCTCATGTGTGTATGGAAAGCGCTTGAACCCACTGAGCCATCTCCTCAGTCCATCCTTTCCTGTGTTCTTCTTTCATCATAAACTGTCTTTCTCCCAGTGGTCAACCAGCCAAACAAAGTCTCCATTCCATCCTTTCTTTTCATTTTTTATTTATTTTATGTGTATGTGTATTGCCTGTATTTATGTATGTGAGTGCACCCGTTTTGTGCAATGCCACGGAAATCAGAAGAGGGCTTTGGATTCCCCTGGAGCTGGAGTTAAGGACGGTTTGTAGCCACCACGTGGGTGCTGGGAATCGAACCCAGATCCTCTGCAAGAGCAGCCAGTGCTCTTAACCACTGAGCCATCTCTCCAGCCCCATTCCATCCTTTCTAACAGTGGAGGTGGCAAGCTGGCCCTCCCAGGAACATGACACTTTGCCTTATTGACTCCAAATCCAGTCATATTCTAATCCTAAAATTATTTGTCTTCAGGCTAGACTGAGAGCTTAGATCTTAAAATTGTTCGTCTTGGTTTAGTATTCTTTTTTTTTGACATTATTCCCTCTGTAAGCCTGGCACAGAATACTGACAATATCTATGTACATGTTAAAAACTTCATAGTTTTGAATTTTGGGTATGATTTAAAACAGTTTTAAAATGGCATTTAGGGGGCCTGGAGAGATGGCTCAGAGCTTAAGGGCACTGGCTGCTCCTGCAGAGGACCCAGGTTCAATTCCCAGCACCCACATGGCAACTAACAACTGTCTGAAACTCCACTTCCAGGGGAATCCGACACCCTCTTCTGACCTCCGCAGGCATTGCATGATGTGGGTGCACTTAACATAAATGCAGAAAGTACACTCATACACATAAAATAAAAGTAATAAATAAAATATTATGACATTTAGGGGCTGGTGAGATGGCTTAGTGGGTATTAGGTTTGCTGCCAAACCTAATAACTTGAGTTCCATCTCAGGATTCCATGTGAGAAAGGAGAGAACCAACTCCTGCAAGTTGTCATCTGACCTCCACATGCACACTGTGGCACAGATGAACCCACACACTTATACATACACAAAATAAATTAATGAATGTAAAAATAAAAATGACATTAAAAAACTGATTTTCTAAATAGCCCATGTGATGTTTGTGGTACCCAGATTTTAATTGCAAGCTGCATCTGAAACGTGAGTTTCTGTGTGTACTGGTGCATGTGTGTACAGGTGCATGTGTGTGTGTAGGTGCATGGATGTGCTGGTGCATGGATGTGCTGGTGCATGGATGTGCTGGTGCATGTGCAGCCGCCACAGGTCAATCTCAGATGTTGTTCCTTAGGTGCTGCCAACCTTGTTTTTTGAGACAGGGTCTCTCATTCACTAGGATCTGAGCATGTAGATTAGGGTGGCTGGCCAGTGACCCCCAGAATCTGCTTATCTGTACCTCACTAGTGCTGGGCTGGCAAGGATGCACTATTACCTTGCATTTTGAACTTAGGTTCTCTTGCTTGCATGGCAAGCACTTTACTGAATTATCTCCCCACTCCTCAAATAATTGCTTGTAGTTGTTCAACTTGCTTGTGTGTGTGTGTGTGTGTGTGTTTGAGACAGGGTCTCCCTGTAGCAGCAGCTGGCCTGGAACTCACTATGCAGACCAGACTGGACTTGATCTCACAGAGATCCACCTGCCTCTGCCTCCCAAGTGCTGGGATTAAAGCTGTGTGCCATGGCTTTTTTGTTTGACACTGAGTGTTGTACATCCCAGGCTGTCTTCGAACTTGTTGCGTAGCTAAGGCTGGACTTAAAGTCCTGATCTTCCTGCCTCAGCTTCCCAAGTGCTAGGATTACAGATGTTTGCCAACACCCCCGGTTCAATTCACTTTAGAATACAGTTTATAGCTCATGTCTTACATATTTACAATGGAAGATTTTAATGCTCTATAATTATGCAAATTTTATGAACATTTTAATACTATACCTGTCTATAGATATATATGTCTTTTGGATTTGATATTCTCAGGCAAGTACTAGGGCACGTGTACGACTGAATAACCAAGCACCTCATAGAGCCATAGAGTGATTGGGCAATCATGGTTCTGCACCACATTTAGGTCTTTAGGACCAACCACGCTTTTAAATGTGATTCTGTTTAGCAAGCTCATTGCCAGTCGTAATTAGGAAAAATATTTTTTGAAAGTTTGCTTTTTAAATGGCATATGGCTTGCCAATGCCGCCATCTTCTGGATGGCATTAAGCACTGCACCAACC
>NW_008329365.1:339394-340160 GCF_000622305.1 Nannospalax galili
AGTGTGCACACCAATTAGTTTGCATGACTTTTGCTTTAAGTTAGATCAGGGCGATTTTCCCATTAGGAGGAGATGAAAGGGAGAGGAGAGAGGAAAGCTGGGGTATCCATTCCATTAATGACATTCCCATGAGGCTGCGGGCTCTGTTCTTCAAATGAAGGTCATATCTTCCATCCAAGACCCTTACCAAAATAGCCCATCCTCTGGAAAAGTGGAAATCACTTCCTAGTTATGTTATTAAGAGCTAAGAATGATATAGTGCTGTTGTTTGAATAAGAAATGCCCCCCACTCCTGTGCTGGATAGCTTCAGTTGTTAACTTGACACACCTGGGTGGCAGGAACCTCAGTTGAGGAATTTCCTGCATTGGATTGATCTGTGGCCTTGTCTGTGGAGCATTTTCTGGATTGTTGTGTGATGTGGGAGGGCCCAGCCCACTATGAGCAGTGCCACCCCTGGGCAGGTGGTCCTGTGTTATATAAGAAAGCTGACTGAGGGCTGGAGGGATGACTCAGCAGTTAAGAGCACTGGCTGCTCTTGCAGAAGACTTGGGTTTGATTCCCAGCACCCACATGATGGCTTACAACAGTTTGTCATTCAAGTTCCAGGGCAGGGGAATTCGATGCTCTCTTCTGACCTCTTCCGGTTTTGCATGACCTGGGTGCACTTAGTACATGCAGGCAATACAGTCATATGCATAAAATAAAATTAAAAAAAAAAAAAAAAAAAAAAAAAACTGCAGAACCACGGCCCAAGGAAAAAAACCG
>NW_008329365.1:340200-361259 GCF_000622305.1 Nannospalax galili
AATTTTGGTCTTTTTTGAGACAGGGTCTTCCTGTAGCCCCAGTTGGCCTGGATTCGCTATGGAGACCAGGCTGGCCTCATGCTCACAGAGATCAGCCTCCCTCTGCCTCCCTAGTGCTGGGATTAAAAGGCGTGCACCACTACTTGCGGCTTGATCAATTTTTTTTTGTCTTTTTGAGACAGGGTCTCCTTGTAGCCTCAGCTGTCCTGGAACTCAGTATGCAGACCAGGCTGGCCTCGAACTCACAAAGATCCGGCTGCCTCTGCCTCCCAAGTGCTGGGATTAAAGACGTGCTGCCGAGGGCGCCCCCCCCCATCAATATTTTTATCACAGCAATAGAAAGTAACTAGGACACCCTCCAACAGGCTCATCGTTTGAACACTTGGTCCCCAGCAGGTGGCGCTGTTTGGGGAGGGGGAGTTCCAGAACCTTTAGGAGGTTCAGTTTTGCTGGAGAAGTGTGTGACTGGGGGTGGGTTTTGAGGGTTTTTGGTTTCACTCCATTTCCTGTTTTCTCTTTCTTTTTGCTTCCTGTATGTGGACAAAATGTGATCTCTCTGGTTCCTGCTCCTGCATCTTCCCCTCCATTATGAACTCTACCCCTCTGGAATAGTAAGCTTAAACGAACCTTCTCTTCCATAATATGCTTTCGGTCATGGTATTTTCGTTGCTGTTTAAAGATTTATTGCTGGGCATGGTGGGCCACACCTTTAATCCCAGCACTTGAGAGGCAGAGGCAGGCATATCTCTGTGAGTTCAAAGCCCGCCTGGTCTACACAGTGAGACCTGGTTTAAAAACAACAGAGATTTATTTTTAGTTATTTGTATGTATGTAGATAAGTGCATATGGGTGCAGGGGTGCCAGGAGGCCAGAAGAAGGTGTTGGTCCCTTAGAGCAGGAGCTGCAGGCAGTTGTGAGCCACCCACTGTGGGTGCTGGGAACTGATCTCCAGTCTTCCGCAAGAGCAGTATGCATTCATAACCACTGAGCCATCTCTCCAGCGTCCTGGTCATAGTATTCTACCACAGCCTAGGAAAAGTAACTAATACAAGTACCCAGTTGTTAAGAAATTTAGTGTACAGACCCTTAAGATTACCTTTTATAATGACCCTTTTATTAAATATTCCTCAAACCCTCCAGCTTGAAGGTTTGGGCCCTGTAATAGTTTTCTAACTATTGTGACAAAATGCCTCAAAGAAACAACTTGAGGGAGGAACGATTTGCCTTGGCTCACAGGTTTAGGAAACACAGTCCATCACTGTGGGGAGGGCATGACTGCTGGGGGTCACAGCAGTGACAAAGAGAGGCAGCTTGGTCACATCTTGGCCAACCAAGAAGCAGAAATTCAAGCCAGTAGGGGAGGGGAGGTGGGCATAACCTTCGAGACCTGCTCCCAGTGGCTACCTCTACCTGGGAGTTGTGCTCCACATCTAAAAGATTTTGTAACTTCTTAGAACAGTGCCACCAAAATATTTAGGGGGCTTCTCAAGAATCTCCTCTACTCTCAATTTCTGTGAAATCACCTTTTTTCCCTTTTAGATTTCACCAATCTAAGCATGCATGTTCCTGACTTATTTCATGAAACATAATAATCTCCAGTTTTATCTAAGTTGTCATGAATTGTAGAATCTCATTCTTTTGTATGTGTGACTGGAGTATTCCACTGCATCTGTGTATCATATTTTCTGTATTGTTATTGATTATTGAAAATAATGCTGCACTGAACATGGATGTACACTCTGACAAACTAATTTCTTTTGGAAATATAATTTTTTTGAGAAACCTCCATGTTGATTTCCATAATAGAACACCTCTATCATGAGTGTGCAAGAATTCCGTTTACTCCGTATCCTTACTGGCACTTGTTACCTGTAATCATTTTAACAGTGTCCATCCTTATTGGGGTTATAACAGGGACTTAGGAGCTGTGTTTTCTAGAAATGCTGACTTTTCCCTTGGACCTGCAGGTGAGTAATTAAAAGCAGGATAAAACTTTGCACCTCTGCCTTCATTTTGGTTTTGTTTCCTTTGCCTTAAACTTTGGAACAAATTCCTGCTCGGCTTTTCATGTAGACTTGTTAATAGTTTAAGTGGAATTTATGTAATCCTCCCCTTTTAGGTTGAATATACCAAGATGAATAACTAGGGGTTTTCGGAATTTACTGCCTTCAGCTCTAGAATTCCGTGAGTGATGCCCAGAAGTCTGCATTCATGGCTTTGCACCTTTCAGGAACAGTGGATTCTCATAGGCAGAGCACCCCATATTGAGACTGTTCATCTCAGCAGATTCTCATGGGAACTGAATTGCACCTCCCTTCTAGGATGAGAGCTTTGATAGAAAAACAGCCTGAAAAGCAAATGGAAATTGTACCCTAAGTGCCAGCAACTTCCTCAGCCGGTGAGGAGGTTGCCCCGCCCGCCAGCTGCGGCCACTTCCAGACCCTGGTAAGGCTGGGTGTGCTATGCACACTCTCCCAACACTTGCCTCTCTCTGTGTAGCCTTTCTTCTCTATGTAGCCTCAGGCCATGTCTGGCACTCAGAAGGCAGCCCTTAGACTTATTTTCCACCTGTGGCTACACTGAATTGTTTTTGAGATAGGGCCTCAGGTAGCTCAGGCTGTCCTCAAACTCCAGGCCAGCTAGGGTTGTATAGTGAGACCCTGTCTCAAACACAAAGCAAATATCCAAAGTCTCTTCTGACTCAAGGCAAACTCTTAGTTGTGAGTCCCTATAAAAAACAAAACAAGTTATATACTTTGTAAGTTTCTTTTGATTTATTTTATGTGTATGAGTGTTTTGCCTGCATGAATGTAAATGCACCACGTTGTGCAATGCCCACGTAGGTCTTAAGAGGGCGTTAGAGTCCCCTGGAACTGGAGTTAGTCACCATGTGGGTGCTGGGAATTGAACCTAGGTCTTCTGGAAGAGCAGCCAGGGCTGTTAACCACTGACCATATCTCTAGTCCAAGTTATGTATTTCTAACATACAAAGGCACAGGGTGCACCTTTCTATTTCAAAATGAAGAGGAAGGATAGTCTTAAATGCAGCAGGAAAAACATCAAACCCTATAGCTCCATGTCCAGCATCTAAGGCTTCTGGTGGCATTGTCTGGGTGCTAGTAGGCTTAGGTAGTCTCAACCCTTTAGCTCTGTTGCTGGCTATACCCCTGGCCTCGCCACTGTATCACCTTTGCTTGGTGTCTGTAGCTTTCCTTGCTGAGTGTACTACATTTCTGGCATCTCCTGTCTTCTGATGTATCCACTGCAACTTAATCATTCACAGCTTCTCATCAGGAAGCTTTATGCAGGGAATCCAACCATGTCACGTACTGCCTGGCCTTAATTGCTTTCAGGAAGGAACATTGGTGCATGCCTGTGTGACCCTCTCACTCTGGCCTGCATGCCTCCTGTTAATCTTTTAAAGTATCTCCTTTTAAATTTAAGTTATTACTATTATTAGCATGTGTGTGAGTATAAGGTGTGTGTGTGTGTGTGTGTGTGTGTGTGTGTGCATTCATTCATGCCACAATGCACATGCAGCGGTCAAAGAACAATTTTTTGGGAGTTAGTGCTCGTCTCTCACCAGCCTATATGAGGGTCAATCTTGATCATCAGCTTGTCAGAATCACCTGAGAGACAAGCCTCTGGGTCTGTGTGTGTGAGGATGTTGTCAGTGCTGTTTACCTGAGGTGGGAAGACCTATCCTGAATATGGGCAGCACCACCTACTAGACTGGAGTTCTGGACTGAAAAAGAAAAAGAAAAAGGGTGACACCAGCAGTCAGTCCTGTGTGTCCTGGTTTGTCTCTCCATCGCTGTGACAAAACACTCTGACCAATACCAAGCAAGCAGAGCACCAGCAGTCAGTTCTCTGTGTCCTGGTTTGTCTCTCCATCGCTGTGACAAAACACTCTGACCAATACCAACTTGCGAAGGAAAGGGTTTATTTATCTTACATCTCTTTGGTCATAGTTCATCAGGGAGCCCAAGGTAGGAACTTAGGGCAGGAACCTGGAGGCAGGAGCTGGAGCACAGGCCGTAGAAGAACACTGCTTACTGACTTGCTCCCCTGGCCCCTTTTTCAGCCTGCTTTCTTATTCAACACAGGCCCACCTGCCCAGGGGTGGCACCACCCACAGTGGGCTGGGCCCTCCCACATCACTCAACAATCAAGAAGATGCCCCATGGACTGGCCTGTGAAGGTAATTCCCCAATTGAGGCTCCCTCAACCCAGGTGTGTCAAGTTGACGCTAAAGCTATCCAGCACACTCTGTTTCCTGATTGTGGATGCAGTGTGATCTGCTGTGTTAAGCTCCTGCCATGTTTTCCAGCCATGATGGACTACACCCTCCAACCATTGGCCAATACGAAACCTTCTTTTTCGTTAAGTTGCCAGGTATTTTGTCATAGCAATGGGAAAAGTAACAAATGCACTTGCAAAACCAGCACCACTTGAAAAAGACTAAGTTTCGCCGCCAGTTTGTTATGTAGTCGGTGCCCCTTTGATCACAGCTACAGAAGCTCTGTGTGTCCTTGTGGCTGAACCTGAGAAAACACTTCCCTAGGTGGCTATTTTCCAGTAGGTTTCTTGCTATATAACGAAGGACGATCTTGAACTCTTGACCACCTCCCAAGTGCTATGATTACCAAACATCCTCCTTTGAAACAAATTTGCATTGTTACACCCTGAAGTTCTTGATAGGTTGGGTCTTGCCTTCAGAGCACCTTTATTTCTTTCTTTCCTTATTTTATTTTTTTTTAAACTTTTATTATTTTTATTTTGTGTGTATGCGTGTATTGCCTGCATGTAGGTAAGTGCACCCATGTCGTGCAATGCCCACAGAGGTCAGAAGAGGCTGTTGGATCCCCTGGGACTGGAGTTATAGACAGTTGTTAGCTGCCATGTAGGTGCTGGGATTCGAACCCGGGTCTTCTGCAAGAACAGCCAGTGTTCTTAACCGGTGAGCCATCTCTCCAGCCCCTCTTTCCTTATTTTAAAATTGTAATAGTTATTTTTATCTATGTGTATGTGTGTTTGTCTGCTTGTCTGTATATACACCATGTGCATGCCATACCTGAGGAGGGCAGAAGAGGGCATCAGATCCCCTGGAACTAGGGTTACAGGTGAGCTGTCTAATGGAGGTGATAAAATCAAACCTGGGTTCTTTACAAGGGCAGTAAGTGCTCTCAGCTGCTGAGCCCTCTTTCCAACCTTAGGGCACCTTTCCTATTGACCCAGTGCAAAGTCTGAGACCCTGATCTAATAATTACACAGTTTGTCTGAACTCACTCTGCCCTCAACTTTAACTCCGTTGACTCTTCTTTTCTTACTAAACTGCAGCTTCTGTGTGCAACTCTTACAAGCTGCCTTGAGTCTTTGAGAAAACTTTGGACTTAGATATTTGAACAATGCTGGGACTTGGAAATTCTAGGCGTTGGAATGAATACATATTTTATTGTGAGATGGAGCCCAAGGGTGGAATTCCATGGCTTGAATGAGTGTCCTTCAAAGGTCTATGTGCTTTAAGGGCTTGGTTCTCAGGGGGCAGTATTGAAAGGTGGTGGAAGTTTTAAGAGATGAGGGCTAGAGAGAGGTCATTAGGTCACCAGGGCATGTTCTTAAAGAGAACTGTGGGGCCCAGTCTCTTCCTCTTTTGTCTGGTCTGTTTCCTTCTTCACCAGGTGGTGGCTGCCTCTGCCATTCACCACAATGGGCCTTGTTAGAGATCCAAAACAATGGGGACACTCAGTCATGGACTGGAACCTGGAAAATGATGCATCAAAATGAGCCTGTTCTTGGTTTAATTGTTAAATTTTTTAGTTAGTGTATAAAATAACTTTATTTTCTTTTTGAGATGTTACAGTAGCAATGATAAGAGGAAACTCCTGGTTAAGACACTAAACTCTCTGGCCTGGGTGGAGACCTAGCATTCCAGTTGAGCCAGGACAGTCACCTGGCTAAGGGACCACCTCTAGGAAGATAGCTCACTTTAAGCATGCTAAAGAGATTGGGGGACTAATTAGTGCTTTAATGAGATAATGTACTTTTTTTCTGCCCAGAATTCCCACCCCTTATGCTGTAGCTGATCAGGCTGCAGACCTGTGGTGTCATGTTGGACAGGCATGTCCTTTGAGAGAACTAGAGACAGCCACCACTCCAACCTGATAACTTCAACAGCATGAGTGGGGGAGGGGGTCTAAGGACAGCCGCTGGGGAAGCTGGGAAGTGGCAAGTAGTTGCCATCTTGGTGGGGTGCTGATGGGGCGGATCTCAAAAGCTCAGCTGCGAAGTAGGGGAAAGGGCCCACTGGCGTCCATGTCTTTGTAAGTGACCCCCCCGACACCCCCCCATAGCATAAGGTTTGTTGGCAAGCCCAAATAAATATGTTTATTCCCCAAATTGTAGCTTAGAATGTTGTATTGGTTTTGTCAGTCAGGTGTGAAGACACCGTGGGCCTGGGAGCTGAGAGAGTGCATGTGCGGGTCTCCCAGGGGAGAATTTGGCATTACACTTTGTTAATCTGCCCACGTTTCTGATGTCTTCAGAAAAGCATAATCTCTCTTCTGCTTTCTAACTCTTTTCCAAGCATGCTTTCCCTAACATTTTGGGCTTTTTTATACTTCTAAAGCTCCCCTCCATGTCATGTGTCTGACCTCCATGTCAGCTTAAATGACGACGTGGCTTTTTTTCCTGCTGTCCTCTATTCTCCTCCTCCAGATAGCTGCTGAGATTTTCATCTTGCCTGTTCTGAGCATTTTTCTTTTCAACTCTGTCTTAGTTTGTTTCTTCATCGCTGTGACAAAACACTCTGACCACTACCAACTTGGGGAGGAAAGGGTTTATTCAGCTTACATCTCCCAGGTTGTAGTTCATCAGGGAGCCCAAGGTAGGAACTCAGGGCAGGAACCTGGAGGCAGGAGCTGGAGCACAGACCATGGAGGAACGCTGCTTACAGGCTTGCTCCCTTGGCCCCTGCTCAGCCTGCTTTCTTATGCAACACAGGCCCACCTGCCCAGGGGGTACCACCCACAGTGTGCTGGGCCCTCCCACATCACTCATCAAGAAGATGCCCTTCAGACATGGCCACAGGCCAGTCCAATAAAGGCAATTCCCCGACTGAGGCTCCCTCAACTCAGGTGTGTCAAGTTGACACTAAAGCTATCCAGCACAAACTCTAATAACATTATCTTCAAGCTTCCATTTGAGTCCATTCTTCAATTTTTTAATTAATGAGACCAAGAACCCTAAGGGCGGGGGTGTCCCCATTGCCCTTGCAACAGAGATAGGGTCTCATGAGCCCAGGCTGGCCTAGAACTAAATATATAGTTAAGGATGGCCTTGAACTCCTGATCCTCATGTACCATCTCTCAAGTCCTTGTATTATTGAAATGTGCCATCATGCTTGGCTAATAGATTTCATTATGATATTTTCATACCTATAGATCATATCTTTCTCATATATATGAGAAAGCACCTAACATATATATATTCGACTTCCCTTCCTTAGTAGTATGTTTTTTTTTGCAGGGGGTCTTTTTGAGACAGGGTCTCCCTGTAGCCCCAACTGGCCTTGAATCTCAGAGATTTGCCTGCCTCTGCCTCCCAAGTGCTGGGATTAAAGACATGTACCACCACACCCAGCTACTGCTCATATTCTTTTTAATTTTATGTTTATGAATGTTATGCCTGCATGTATGTAAGTGTACCCATGTTGTGCAGTGCCAGCGGAAGTCAGAAGAGGGCTTTGGATCCCCTAGAATTGGAGCTACAAGTAGTTGTTAGCCACCATGTAGGTGCTGGGATTTGAAGCCAGGTCTCTTGCAAGAGCAGCCAGTGTTCTTAACTGCTGAGCCATCTCTCCAGTGCCCCCCCCAGTTGCTCATATTCTTATATATGTTTATATCTAAATCTAGAGTCCACATATGACAAAATAAACTTTTTATGTTTATAAGTTATTTGCCTCAAGCAGTTTATTAATGACAAACTCCCCAATACAGAACCTGTTGGTAAGTGCTTCCCAAACTAGTGCTAATAATGTCTAAAATATGTCTACACTACATACTTGGGGAATACTGTGTTCAACCACTGTGGATAAAGGGCTCTTGATGTATGAAGCAGTGTTGGTGAACACTCACGTGCAGTGACTGCCACTGCAGGCTTCAGCAGCTCTCTTGGCACTACCCATGCTTAGAACTTATCAGAGGAACAAAGATCTCAAATGCTTGCTTTCCTTTGTTAAACTTTCCTGAAACCTGTCTTCCAAGACTTTAACATTCTAGGTTTTGAGATCACAGTTCATTCTCAGATGATTTTATTGCTGGTTGGCCTAGACACTTCAAATGCAAAAGCTTGCTTCCTCCCTAAGTGCATGATTGGAGTCTTTCTTCATGTGGTATCTTAACTGGTATCATAGGAGGAGTTGAAAGAAAGCAAGTGTTGCTGAAAGGATAACTCAAAGAAAGCCTGAGCGTCTGCCAGTGAGGAGACCTTAAACACAAGTTGTCTGATAGAGTGAAAAGTCACACCCCCTTCCTTAACCTGTGAAGTTTTGTGGGAGAGTGCAGTTGCTTGTTCACATTGCAGCAGACCAAGAAACAAAGACCTGCCAGGATATAGGATTTGGCCAGAAACCTCAAGGCCTACCCCCACTTCCTTCAGCAAGACCCCACTTCCCCCCCCGCCCCGCCCCCATCCTTCCCAATTTCTGTTACTATAGCATAAGCTGCTCAGGGTAGCACCTTGCCTTAAGTAATTTTGTATCCCATCACCCAGATTATCAACTGCCACCTGGGTGTGTGAAAAGGCAAGCTGTATAAATGATGACAGTGGGAAGACTGTGATGTGTGGAGACTGTGGTCACAGCCTCTGTCACCGAGCAGTAGGTATAATTAACAAGAGAGAAAGGGGGACACCATTCTATTGACTGCCTGTATTTAGCCATGAAATATTTTTATTTAATACATTTAGGATATGAGATTGGTATCATGTTTGTGATTTCACAGCACACAGAGTATGTAATTTGATTGAGGAAGTGACCAACTCTGAATACTAAGTCTTGTAACTGTTTTCTTTCATTCTAATATACATTTAGGGGCAGCGGTTAGTGCTGTGGTCTCCTCTATAGGATGGAGCGATGGCTACAGATTTAGGAAAAATAGAACAGTAGGACTGGAGAGAGTTTCTTTGAGATCCCATTCATGCTGTTACTTCAGCAGAGGTCCCGTTTTTAATATGTGTTCCCACAGCTTTTGAGAGGGGTTGGTGCAGGGGACAGAGGGTGATAGATATGGGTAGAGTTTTTTTTTTTTTAATCACTAATCCCTATTTTCCTATTCCCTTTCCTCTCCCCAGGGTCTCAGGAAAGCCTCTTCTTTCTCCTCCTCCTCTTCCTCTTCCTCCTCTGCCCCTTCCTCCTCCTCCTCATCCTCCTTGTCCTTGTCCTCCTCCTCATCCTCTTTTAAAAATTTTTTATTAGCCGGGCGTGGTGGTGCATGACTTTAATCCCAGCACTTGGGAGGCAGAGGCAGGTGGGTCTTTGTGAGTTTGAGGCCAGCCTGGTCTACATAGTAAGTTCCAGGATAGCTGGGGCTACAAGGAGATCCTGTCTCAAAAAGACCAAAAAAAAAAAAAAAATTTATGTGTATGAGTGTATTGCCTGCATGTATGTAAGTGCACCCATATCATGCAATGCCTGTGTAGGTGAGAAGAGGGCATCAGATCCCCTGGAACTAGAGTTACAGATGGTTGTTAGCTGCCATGTGGGTACTGGGAATCGAACCCAGGTCCTCTGCAAGAGCAGCCAGTGCTCTTAGCCGCTGATCCAACTCTCCAGCCCCCTCTTCCTCTTTCTTTTGTGAGATAGGGTCTTGCTGTGTAGCCAAGGTTAGTTTGAAACTCTTGGTAAGCCTCCTGTCTCAGCTTCCTGAGTGCTGGGATTACAGGTGTGCTCTGCCACACAGCACAAAAGACCGGCCTGTTCTGGTTTCTGTGCCTCCTCCTCCACGGTTCCTCCCGGATCTTTACTGTCTTGAGGTGCTCAGGAGGGCTCATGCCACTTCCTGCTGTAAGTGTTCTACATCTGCCGGGACTAGGGCTCAGTTTGTTTTACACATTCATGTCTTGTTCTGATACTGTAGATGTTCAATAAATGCTTGTGAAATAAGTTCGTCATCTTTCCCTCTTGAATTTGTCTTAAAATCATACCTTTTCTATGTGCGTACATGTATATGTGTTTGTGTGTGTGCATGCATGTGTGTGGAGGCCAGAGGTCAACATCAGGGGTCTTCCTTTATCACTCTCCATTGTATTTTTAGTTTTTTTTTCTTTTACATTTATTTTTACTGTGTGCGTGCACACGCATGTGCATGTGGAGAAAAGAGGATAACTTGTGGGAGTTGGTTCCCTCTGCCCACCACATGGGTTCTGGGGACTCTAACACAGGTCATCATGCTTGGTGGCGAGTGTCTTTACTTGCTGAGCCATCTTGCCAGGCCTATCCACATTATTATTATTATTATTATATTATTATTATTATTATTTATGTTGTTGGGTTTTTTTTTTTGAGACAAAGTTTTCCTGTAGCCCCAGCTGGTTTGGAACTCACTATGTGGATCAGGCTGGACCTCCATCTCTCACAGAGATCTGCCTGTCTCTGCCTTCCAGTGCTGGGATTAAAGGCCTGTGCCACCATGCCCAGCCCACCTTATGCTTTGAGACAGGGCTTCTTATGAACCTGGAGGTGGAACCTGATTCCACTATGCTGGCTGGCCAATGTACTCCAGAGATCCACCTGCCTTTGTCTCCCTAGTGCCAGGATTAAAGGTGTACACTGCCAAGCCCAGATTTTATGTGGATGCTCGTGGTCTGAACTCAGGTCCTCATGCTTGAGTGGCAAACACTTTACTCACTGAGTCATCTTCCTAGTCTCAGGTAGCCCAGGCTGGCCTCAAACTAACCATGTAACCAAGGATGACCTTGAACTTATGATCCTTTTGCTTCTTCTCACAAGTGCTGGATTACAGTGTGCCTCACCACCCTCAGCTTGTGTGGTGCTGTATATTGAACCCAGGGTTATCATAGGCAACTGTAGCTCAGTTGGCAGTAGGCAAGCACTCTGCCAACTGAGCTACAGCTCTGACATTTTTTTCTTTTTGAGACAAGGTCTCACTCTATAGTCCAGGCTTAACTGGCACGCATGATGGAGCTAGCATAGGCTGGCCTCAAATGCACGCGGTCCTCCTGCTTCTGTCTCCCAATTGCTGGGATTATAGGCATGTGTCACTATGCCTGGCTGCTGTTCACATCTAACCTCATAGTGAGCCAGGTATGGTGGTCCACATCTATAATCTCAGAGTTTGGGAGGTGAAGGCAGTAGGATCAGGAGTCCCAGGCCAGCCTGGGTTGCACTGTTACAGCAGCTTTGGGAGGCCCATCAAGGGAAAACTAGTTCTTTCTGCTTGACAGAATGGAATTTCTGGCCTGGGTAGAGACCTAACATTCTAGTTAAGCTGGTCAATCACCCGACCCAGGGCTTCCTTTCAGGAAGGTGGATTGTATTTACCCCTTTAATGAGACAATGCACTTTTCCTGCCCAGAATTCCCAACCTCTGTGTTGCCATCGTAGAGCTACCATGAGGTTTTGTTGGGTCTGTCTGCCTTTCTGAGTCAGGATTCAGAAAGGCCTAACTTGCTCTTTTTACTCTTTTTCCTTCTTTTGGACACTTGCCAAAGTCTGGGTGTGCTTTCTACACATTCCGGGTTTTTTCACTCCAAGTCACTTCCTTACCTTCTGCTACGTGACTGCTCTCCTACAAGCATGACTGCTCACCAACCGCGTGGCTGCTCACCAACTGCGTGGCTGCTCGAGCACCTACCATGTGGCTGCTCACCTACCGCGTGGCTGCTCACCAACCGCGTGGCTGCTCACCAACCGCGTGGCTGCTCACCTACCATGTGGCTGCTCACCTACCGCGTGGCTGCTCACCTACCGCGTGGCTGCTCACCTACCGCGTGGCTGCTCACCTACCGCGTGGCTGCTCACCTACCGCGTGGCTGCTCACCTACCGCGTGGCTGCTCACCTACCGTGGCTGCTCACCTACCGCGTGGCTGCTCACCTACCGCGTGGCTGCTCACCTACAGCGTGGCTGCTCACCTACAGCGTGGCTGCTCACCTACCGTGTGGCTGCTCACCTACAGCCTGGCTTTCTCTCTTCCTCTTCTCCATCTTCCCCCTCTGAGAAGCTGCTGAGATTTTCAGTTTGCCTGCATGCAGTTTTTCTTTTAAACTCTAATTGTCCTTGGGCTTCCTTCTGAGTCTTTTTATTTATTTATTTATTTATTTATTTATTTATTTATTTATTTATGTGTGCTTTGCCTGCATGTATGTAATTTCATCCACATCCTTCAGTGCCTGCAGAGGAGCCAGGCTGGCCTCGAACTTACAGAGATCTGTCTGCCTCTGCCTCCCAAGTGTTGGGATTAAAGGCCCAGCTCTGACTCTATTCTTTCAAAAAATATTTATATTGCCAGGCGTTTTTTTTATGTGTATGAGTGTGTTGCCTGCATTTAGGTAGGTGTACCCATGTCATGCAATGCCCGGAGGAGTCAGAAAGCATTGGATTTTCCTGGAACTGGAGTTACGATGGTTGTTAGCCTCCATGTAGGTGCTGGGATTTGAGTCTGGGTCCTCTGCAAGAGCAGCCAGTGCTCTTAACCATTGAGCTATCTCTCCAGCTACATGAGTCTATTCTTAAATTGTTTTATTAACAAGAATAAGAACCTTGTTCTTAGCATCCCTGGTACTATCATGAGACCTGTCTCAAAGGACTAAAACTAGACCAAACCAAACCAAAGCCCCCCACATTTGTATTAGTTGCCCAATCCCATAGCCTACTCCCAGCACAACAAAACAAGGTGCTCTCAGAGATTTGCAAATTCCTACTTGCAGTAGAGCTTGCCTTCCACACACACTGTAGTAAAAGGACAAAGTTTATATTTTATTGCCACAAGTCCTCAGACGAGAACAAAGCCCTTCTGTTTGTTTTGATTCAAAAGTAATCTGGAGAATTAAACTTCAGGCAATACCTGCAAACAATGTGGAGACATCTTCCTAAATATGTAGATTCAGGGATTCATTTTAAAAAATACTTTATCTATCATTTTTATTTTATGTGTATGAGCGTATTGCATATGTGTAAGTGTATCTGTGTCACACAATGCCTGCAGAGGTCAGAAAGAGGGCGTCAGAGTCCCTGGAATGGGAGTTACAGATGATTGTTAACTGCCATGTGGGTGCTAGGAATCGAACCCAGGTCCTTTGCAAGAGCAGCCAGTGCTCTTAACTGCTGTACTATCTCTCCAGACCCCCCAGAGATTCATTTTTTTAAAACATATTTTTTATTGATTCATTGAGAATTTTGTATATTGTATTTTGCATATTCAGAACCCCTCCATTTTCATCCCTATCCTTGTATCTTTCCCCCAACTTCATATCCTCTGTTTTTTTTTTTAAGAGCAGTAGAATCAAGTTTGTGTCCCCAAATGCTCTTGGGTATGGGTCTATCCCCTGAAGCTGGGTTAACCTACCCAAGGTCACACTGTTAAAGAAAACTGACTCTATGTCTCCCAGTGGCTATCCATTGCCAATAGTTGCCCAGCTAGGGTGGGGCTTTGTGCCTACTTCCCCCTCTCTACAGTGGGATTTTGTCTGGCTTGGGCTTTCATATGTCTTGTGTGTACTGTCTTCTTGAATCTTTCATCTGGAAAGGAAAGGCAAACATCTCTAACTTCGTTGTTGCTGGGGAGGCGGTTGCTAATTTTCAGTGTTAATATTTGCAGCCTGAGCACACTGCAGTTGGCACGGTGATCATTTTTCAAGTACATCGGGGAGCCAGCCTCAGGTGGGACCTGAAACCAAATGAATCAGAGCAGAGACGGCGTCTGAGACATTGATTTCCTGCTGTCAGAATCATCTTGGCACAGGATGGTCACGGTCTTGCTTCCTTCTCTTCTCAGAAGCACGCCTGCTGCCCTTTTGCTTTTTCCCTGCTTCTCAGTGCCAGAGCCAGTTCCGTCCACTACAGCGCTGCCTTCAAATTTTAAAAGACTGACCTGTGTCCTGATGTGCAGTTCTAGAATCTCAGAAGAGAACATCAGACTTGGTGCGGCTGAGGCCAAGAGGACAGGGGACAGGTAGCATCTGGACACTTAGAGAGGATTATTGGAACTGCTGACATAAGAACACGGCTCTCACCTGAAAGGGAACGAGATAGCTTATTTTAGAGCCAAATATGAATGACCATGCCCTGTGAACATGGATTTGGGTTGCCCCAAATACCATGTTCCAATGTAACAGTTTCATAAAGATTCTTATTTTTATAATACCAGAACAAAGTCATAAATCAATGCACTTAATATGCCTCAGATACAATCTGATGACGCTCTTAGCCTTTGGGTTGGTGGAAGCTAGGGGTCTGTTTGTATGTTCCCAAAGGATTAATGTAATGTCACAAGGAAGCTAGGTCAAACACAGAGGTGACCAGCAAATGTCTATTGAAGGGACTAAAGAGAGCCCAGATAATTGGGCTCCAGCTGGACAATAGTCCAGCTTGCCACAATCTCTGAAGTTGTGGTTAGTCAATCAGCCTTGTAGAATCTTTAACGCACGTGTAGCTTTTTTTTTCTTTTTCTTCTGGGCACTGTGGTTCACGGAATAGATACAGAGAAAGTGGAGATGTGGAAATAGGAAATGAATAACTGGCAGTTTGAATTCATAAATTTTGTTGATCATTATATTGCCAGAACCTACCACAGGATGATGAGGAATAATTCTGAGTTGAATTGGAGAATCAAAGACAAGCACTGGGAGACAGACAGAGTAGACACTGGGTCCAACTCCTCAGTTTTGTTTTGTTTGACAGGTTTTTGCTATGTAGTCCAGATGGATGTGTTACCATACTTGACTTAAATACAGCTTTGTTAATGTAGGAGGCACTGATTTTCCTCAGTCTTGGGTAGTGGAAATTATATGCACCAAGTTTTTCACTTTAGGAATAAGAAACACGTAATTTGCTTTTGGTTTTATAGGAGCCTGAAGTTAAAAGACTTTGAAGTTTTACAGTTTTGCTTCTTTTTTATTTTCTATTGAATTTTTGCAAACTTCATACGATATATTTTTATATTTAGAGTTCCTCCCCTATCTGCACCCCCCCTTAATACCCTCCACCCAATTTCATATGCTCTGTTATATATATATATATTAAGGTCTATTGAGTCAAATTTGTGCCCCCAAATGCCCTTTGGTGTGGATCCATTCACTGGAGCCTGATTAACCTACCAAGAGTCACATCCTTGAAAGAGACTGTCTCTGTTGCTTCCAGAAGCCATTGGTTGCCAAAAGTTCCTCAAGTAGGGTTGAGGTTTCTTACCTACATCCCCATGTCTATGCTGGGATTTTGTCTGGCTTGAGCTTACATGGGACTTGTGCATGCTATCACCATTGCTGTGAGTTCATATGAATAGCTGCCCAGCTGTCTGGAAAACTGCTTTCCTGTGGTGATACACACCACCTCTGCCTCTTACATTCTTTCCTCCCCCCTCTTCTGTAATAATCCCTGAGTCTTGGGAAGCAGAGGTTTGAAAGAGGTGTCCTATTCAGGGTTAAATACTCTGAAGCCTCATATTCTCTGCATGGTGGCCAGTGATGAGTCTTTGGGTTAATCATCATCCATTGCATGAGGAAGCTTCTCTGGTGAGAGCTGAGTGATGCATTACTCTGGGTGTTGGGGGAACTCACAGGTCTGGAGAATGCACGGATCTAAGTGACTGAGTGAGTCTAAGAGCTGAGATAGCGAGTGTGGTTGGGACTTTGGATTTTTTAAGAGACCTTGGGCTTTTAAAGTGTTGGAATTTTGGGGGCTGGAGAGATGGCTCAGCAGTTAAGAACACTGGCTGTTCTTGCAGAAGACCCAGGTTCGAATCCCAGCACCCACATGGCAGATGACAACTGTTGATAACTCCAGTTCCAGGGGATCCAACAGCCTCTTCTGTCCTCTGTGGGCATTGCATGACACGGGTGCACTTACCTACATGCAGGCAATACACACATACACATAAAAATAATAAATAAAAATATATAGTGCTGGGATTTTTAAAGACTGTTGGCTTTTTAAGTTGTACTGTGTTTTATTATGATATTAACATGAGCTCTTGGGAACAAGAATGAAAGTGATGTGTTTGTCAAGTTGACAAAGAATGGAGTGCCCTAGTTAGCTTTGACACAGCCTAGTCGCCTGAGAAGGAGTCTTGAGTGATGGATTTAAAATCAGATTTACCTGTGGGCAAGTGTGTCCCAAGTGGCCTTATTCCTCCAAGGGGCGGGGCCTTCTGTGGAGAATTGACTGCAGAGAGTTAGCTGCCGAGGGAGGGGCCTTTGGGCGCTATCTTGGAACAGAAGCGGTGGCACAAAAAGATGGCCCTGGTGTCCCACTCATGGAGAAGTGAAGGGGGGCATTTACCAACCTGGGGCGAGACTGCAGGCCCAGGATGCATGGGTGAAAGCTAATGGAGAATATGGGCAGGCACGGGGGCAATCTGGAATGGTGGGCTGAGCCGAGCCGAGCTGGGTGCCAAGTGTTGGGTGTTCGTTTCTTTGTAAGTCTCTCCCCCCCCCCAAGATATAAACTATGAAAATTCACATAAAGATGTGCTATATGGTTTGTCTACCTGTGCCAGGAGCAAGGGACCCTAGTAGAACTCGGGGGACAGCAAATCTGTGGGGGGGGTTGTCTTGATTGGGGAGGGGCATGGCCTCATGAGCCCCTCCCTGCTCAATGACAGAAAATTAATGGACCCAATTTTTTGTGGGTCTCCTGGAGATCACAGCTGCTTACAGTTCAAGAGGACAATGTCCATGTTATGTCTGGAAGACAGTGTTCCACAACAGATAGTGAGTGTCACCTATGATCTTGAGATCAGCTGCATGGTCAGTGCTAGAGTTCTTTTCACTAAGCTTTCTGCTATAGATCTGTGCCCACCCCTCCCTGCTTCCACCCTCCAAAAGATTGCATAAAATCCAGAGGATGCCACATGTGGTAGAGGATGCCTGTAATCATAGCACTTGGGAGATGGAGGCAGGAGTATTGCTGTGAGTTCAAAGTCAGCCAGGGCTATAGTGAATTCCAGGCCAGCCTACTTTATAGAGTGAGACCCTGTTGCAATAAACAAACAAAGCCTGATGGATCTGTTCTCAGATCCTCATGCCACTAGAATGAAACCAGTGGATCCCAGAGGTTCAGGGGGAGATTATAAAGGATGCTAGGCTGCATGGTCCAAGTCCTCCTGCTTCAGAACTGAAGCCCTCATTTCCCCAGCTGATCAGGGCATCATGGTCCCTGCTGAGCTCTTCTGTGGTCATTGGTTTCAGTTGAATATATTCACCCTGCTTTTTCTTCTTTCAGTCTTTTTTTTTTTTTTTTGGTAGTACTGGGATTTAGGAACTTATGCATGCCAGTCAAGTGCTTTACCCATTGAGCCATCACCCCTCCCTTTATTTTTCTTTTTACTCTTTTCTTAAAAAAATTGAGGGGGCTGGAGAGATGGCTCAGTGGTTAAGAACACTGGCTGCACTTTGCAGAGGACTGGGGTTTGGTTCCCAACGCCCACATGTTGGCTAACAACTGTCTATAACTCCAGTCCCCAGTGAATTGATGCCCTTTTTTGGCCTCTGAAGGCATTGCATGACACAGGTGCACTTACACACATGCAGGCAATACACTCATACACATAAAATAAAAATAATAATCAAAAAGTTGAGACAGTGTCTCACGGAATTGCCTACACTGGCCTTGAACTCGTTCTGGAGCCCAGGCAGGCCTTGCCCTTGCAATCCTCCAGTTTCCTAAGGGGAACTGCTGGACTATACCACCAGGTGGGGCTTCCACCTTGACTTTTTCCCAGTAGCCTCTAATCTTTAGTACCTACTTCCTGTGGTTACAAAGGGCCTATCCTCTTGTCTGAATCTGGAGCACCTCTGTAGTGTCACGCTGTCTCCAAAGCTCTCTTTAAGGCTGAATTAGTCTCCATTGCTTGGGATTGTGTCATAGTTTAATGCCCTCTCTGACCAATTTTATAGATCCTTTTCTCTCTTCAGGCTTTGGAGAGCACTCACTCCCCACAGAAATTCTGCACTCAAGCTCTGTTTCAGAATTTGCTTTTCAGGGGACACAGGGTGTGACCATCTGAATACAACTTTCCAAATCCCAGGCTAGTCCTGAAACAAGTAACTGCTCTCTTATTTTTGGTATAAATTTGAAATGGTTTTCATACTGTGTTCCAAGAAACCCTTCCTTGGAAGTTCTTTGTTACAAATATTTAATTTGAATTTCATTCTTAAGACTATTCTAACAATTTAATACTATTATTTATTTATTTAAAAAAATATTTATTTCATAACCACATAATTAGAAGCATTTCATTCCAACAGAATTGACATATTCAGTAACAATTTCCAGAGCTAAGATTGATCTCTTTCAAAATTGGCTGTAATTTTTATGTTTATAGTTGAATTAATACAGTTATACAATATTGTACTCAGTATAAACCGTATAAGACATAAAATTAAATGAGATTTTAACCTTTAAAAAAAGATCTCCATTGCATTATTAAAATACAGTTTCATACAGAAAAATTCTATTTTTTTTTTTTTTTTGGTTTTTTTGAGACAGGGTCTCCCGGTAGCCCGAGCTGTCGTGCAACTCACTATGTAGACCAGGCTGGCCTTGAACTCACAGAGATCCACCGGCCTCTGCCTCCCAAGTGCTGGGACTACAGGCGTGCACCACCAAGCCCAGCAGGAAAATTCATTTTTTAAATGCAATTCACACTACGATGTTTGCACATGCGTTTTTGATCTCTATATGTCTGATTATTGCTAGCCACAGTCAGCTACTTTCTGAGCTCCTTGGCATCTGAGCACGGATATGAAGTCATCAGGTAGATTTCAATGGTAATGTTTTTCACATCTACTAATTATTAAGGAGCAAATTTATATGCTTTGAAGAATTATTATTATTTTTTAACTTTTTAAAAAAATTTAATAATCACATGATTAAAAGAAGCATTTCATTACAGCTTTAACACATTCAACTACAACTTCCAGAGATAAGATGCATCTCTTTCAAAATTGGCTATAAATTTTTAGGTTTATAGTTGAATTAATACAGTTAAACAATATTGTACTCAGTATAAACCCTGTAAGACATAAAATTGAAGGAGATTTTAACCTTTAAAAAAGATCTCCATTTCATTTTAAAATATGCTGTTTCATATAGAAAACCTCATGTTTAATCTTGGCGCCTGTGTGTCTATAAAGTCATCGAGTAGATTTTAATGGTAATGTTTATCACCTCTACTAATTAACATGGTGTAAACTTTTATGCTTCCTCCTCAAATATAATACATTTTAAAAAATTTGTTTGTTTTTTTTTTGTGTGTGTGTGTATATCACACAGAACATCCCAAACCATCTTATTCAACTATACACCCACTTGCCAGATGACATCCTCTCATAGCCTCCCTCCCCCCTCTGAAGCCGTTATACTCTGTTATCCCTGCTGCTGTCTGCTGTGTTGTCGGCACCCCCAGCTATTCCCCACTACTTGTCCATCTGGTGAATCTAGTCAGCCTATCTAGAGGTCTTTGTTTTAGGAAGGTCAGCTGTTCCTCATCTAGCAGCAATCAGTTGTAAAAATTTCTGTAGATAAGATTGGGGTCTACTGTTCATTTTCCCAGTTCTATGCTGGGTTACTTTCTGGGAGTCTCTTTGGCTGCCCTAGCCAACAACTCAAAAGAAGGTATTGCCTGTCCGGCATTGTTGCTTGTCATGTAGCCTTTAGCTTATACATATGGACTCTTAAAAAATTTTATTGGCCCAGTTAGTCTTTGGTTATACTTTCTTTTTGGGTGTTTAAAGCCATACCATTGGCCCAGATAAACCAATTTATTTTTACTCTTAAGGCCATTTGAGGATCTGTTTCTCAGGGGTCACAAGGGCTTGGGAAGAGCCCCAGCTCCTTTCTTTTTACCAGTTCCGCCTATGTGAAGATAAGTCAAAGGTTCTACTCAACCATGGCTCCTTCGCTTGGAAGCATGGAGGAAATGTTTCCTCTGTGTTGACCCTCCTCTTTGTAGACTGGACACTAGTCCAGGTCCATCTTGTGGGGTCTCCTTGGCCCCCTTGATCAAGAGGACAGGTGACCCACCACAATTACAGTACATTTTGAGAGATGCTCATAGTCCCCTGGATACTAGTCAACCTAAGAGGGCAAGGAGCAAAAACTGTCCTTTATGTCCCTCTGGCCAAATTATTATAGACCTCAAAGTATGTCTGTTCAACACCCAAGAAGGTTAGTTCCACCAGTCTGTTATTTTTAATTATTGTGTGTCATGTATGTAAATCTTGGGCAAAGACCAGTTGCTCTCAGATAAACCTTACCTAGACATATATTTCTTGATCTGCTATGTATAATTTGTCAGTAGGTTGTAGGAGTAATATGGTTCTATGTATAATTTGTCAGTAGGTTGTGCAATTAATATGGTTCCCTCTGGTTTTTAAAAACTCGCTAGGCATTATTTCTCTCTCGCATTGTCTAACCCTCCCACCGTGGTTTCCCCATTTAAAATGCCCCCATTTTCCACCTTTCTCCCTTAATAATACCCTTCTCCTTGGTCCTACCTCTCTGAGCTCCTTCTTTCTCTTTATCCCCTAGGTTCCTCGTATACCCTTCTCTCCCCCCTCCCTTTAACCCAATTTTTATCCATATCTCCCTTATTAAGGCCTGTTTCCTACTGTTCTCTTTCAGGTTCTTTCTTTTCCTTTACCTCCCTGTTTCCTTTCCATTATCCTGGTTCCTGTAGTTATGTCTGATTGCATACTTATTTATCAGAGTCTGGTTCTAAGATCCACATATGAAGGAGAATATATGTCGATTTTTTTTTCTGATTCTGGGTTACTTCACTTAGTATAACAGTTTCTAGTTCCATCCATTTACCTGCAAATTTC
>NW_008329365.1:362397-364271 GCF_000622305.1 Nannospalax galili
GCCGAGGTCTTTTGTGCTTCCGTATGAATCTTAGGATGGTTTTTTGCAATTCTGTGAAAAATGTCATGGGGATTTTGATTGGCATTGCATTGAATCTATAAATGGCTTCTGGTAGTATGGTTATTTTCACAATATTAATTCTTCCAACCCATGAGCATCAGAGGTCCTTTCATCTTTTGATGTCTTCCTCAATATCTTTCTTTAAAGATTTAAAAATTTCATTGTAGAGCTCTTTAATGTCTTTGGTCAGGTTTATTCCAAGGTTTTTTTTTTTTGTGTGTGTGGCTATTGTGAATGGGAGGGTTTCCCTGTGCTCTTTCTCTGACTGCTTGTCATTGGTATAGAGAAAGGCTATAGACTTTTGTAGGTTAATTTTGTAACCTGCCACTTTACTGAATGTGTTAATAATTTCTAGGAGTTTGCACGTGGAATTTTTGGTGTCCCTTAGATATAATATCATATCATCTGCAAAAAGGGATAATTTGAGCTCTTCTTTTCCAATTATTACTCCTTTAATTCCCTCCTCTTGTCTTATTGCTCTTGCAAGAGTTTCAAGCACTATGCTAAAGAGAAGTGGAGATAGTGGGCAGCCTTGTCTGGTTCCTGATTTCAATGGGAATGCTTCCAGTTTTTCTCCATTTAGAATGATGTTGGCTGTGGGTTTGTTATATATGGCTTTAATTATGTTGAGGTATGTTCCCTCCAGTCCAATTCTCTCTAGAACTTTAAACATAAAAGCATGTTGAATTTTGTCAAAGGCCTTCTCTGCATCTATTGAAATGACCATGTGGTTCTTGTCACTGAGCCCATTTATGTGATTTATGACATTTATTGACTTACGTATATTGAACCATCCCTGCATCTCTGGAATAAAGCCAGCTTGATCATGGTGGATGATCCTTTTGATGTGTGTCTGTATGCGGTTTGCAAGGAATAAATTAAGTAGTATTGGATGTAGATCTTCTTTAAATGTCTGATAGAATTCTGCTGTAAATCCATGTGGTCCTGGGTTTTTTTTTAGTCAGAGGTTTTATATTACTGTTTTGATTCTTTTTCTGTTATGGGTCTGTTTAGGATGTTAATCTCTTCTTGGTTTAGTTTTGGTGGTTCCCATATCTTTAGATATCCATCCATTTCTTTTAAGTTTTCAAATTTAGTGGCATATAGATTAAAATTTTAAAGTATTCCCTTATAATATTCTGTATCTTTCTAGTGTCTGTTGTGATGTTTCCCCTTTCATCTCTGACTTTATTGATTTAGAGGTGCTCTTTTCTTCTTTTGGTTAACTGGGTTTGCAGTTTGTCAATCTTGTTTATCTTTTCAAAGAACCAGCTCTTGGACTCGTTGATTCTTTGTATTGTTTTTTGTTTTGATTTCATTAATTTATGCCCTGATTTTTGTTATTTCTTCTTGTCTGTTGGGTGTGGGTTTCATTTATTGTTGCTTGTCAAGTGTCTTGAGTTGCAATGTTAAGTCATTTATATGTGTTCTTTCCGATTTTTTGATGTAGGCACTTAGAGCTATAAACTTCCCTCTAAGGACAGCTTTCAGCATGTCCCAGAAGTTTTGTTGTGTTATATTATCCTTTTCATTTAGTTCTAGGAATACATTTCTTTCTTTCTTAATTTCTCTTTGACCCATTCATCATTCAGGAGTGTGTTGTTTAATCTCCATGTGTTCATGTGGTGATTAGGGCTTCTTTGGGTGTTGATTGTAAGCTTTATTGCATTGTGGTCTGATAGAATGCATGGAATTATTTCAATCTTTTTGTATTTGTTGAGGTTTGTTTAAGGGCCCAATATGTGGTCAATTTTTGAAAAAATTCCATGGGGTGCTGACTAGAAAGTGTATTCTTTGGTGTTTGGGTGGAATAT
>NW_008329365.1:365175-365480 GCF_000622305.1 Nannospalax galili
GACTTGTTGTTTCTCTTTTGCAGCTTTCAGTATTGTCTCTTTGTTTTGTATGTTTAGTGTTTTTACTATGATGCATCATGGAGAGTTTCTTTTCTGGTCTTGTCTGGTGTTGTAGATGCTTCTTGTATTTGTATGGGCATGTCTTTCTTCAATTTTGGGAAGGTTTCTTCTATGATTCTGTTCATGATCTGGTCTGTTATCTTGGGATTTTTCTCCTTCCTCTATGCCTATGATTTGTAAGTTTGGTCTTTTTATGGTGTCACATAATTCCTGCATATTCCATTCTTGTGATTTCTCAAAATTTT
>NW_008329365.1:365702-372953 GCF_000622305.1 Nannospalax galili
GCCTTGAACTCACAGAGATCCACCTGCCTCTTCCTCCTGAGTGCTGGGATTAAAGGCCACCACGCCTGGTATTCACTGAATTCTTTTATCATGTTTATAATATTTCTTTTCAGTTCCATATCCTGCATTGTCCATGGATTCTCATTGCACTCCTCTAGAGGACTATTGGTATTTGGTCAGGATATGTTATTTTGGTTTTTCATGTTATTATTTTTTCTCTATGATTTTGACATATGAATTTCTTTTGTAGTTTCTGTTTCTTGTGTGATACTCAAGCCTTCAAGTTTAGGTCTGCTTCTTTTGTAAACTTTATGTGTCTTTTGTTTTTACTTTTTGGGTGTGAAAAGCTGGTTAGTGTAAGCTTCCAGTTCTCTCTTTTGATTTTATATTTGAGTGGCCAGATTGCTTTTGTCTTCAGGATTTCCCACAAAGGCCCAAGTCAAATGAGGATCAGATGCTCTCAGGCTTTCTCCTAAGGTCTGGTTCCCTTCAGGAAAGATTTTGGCCTCAGGAATTTGTGGGTTGGACTGGCCTGGGAACAGGGCCCAGGAAAGATACTGGTCTAGGGCAGCTGGTGGCTGTGCCACCCAGAGATGCAAAGGGAGATGGGGGCGGGAAAAGGCCCCAAGGGTTCCTGGGGACTGCCCTGAGGACCTGGGTTGGTCTGGATGCAAAGGATCAGGAGGCAGAAAGGTCAGACCCTGAGGCCCATAAAGAGGCTGGCAGGTTGTGCAGCCCAGGGAAGCAGAGGGAGGTGAGGGCGGGACCAGGCCCAGAGGGCTCTTGGGGACCTGAGAAGGAACTGGGTTGGTCTGGATGCAACAGATCAGGAAGCAGTGGTGGTTCCCCCGGTGTCTGGGGCACCAAGATGAAGAATGGGACAGGACCCAGGCTAGGAGGAGAGATGGGTGGGGGAGATGGGAGGGTGAATGAGGCTGGGGGAGTCAAGGCTCAGAGGGTGCAATCAACTTACCTGGGAGAGAGGCCTGCGGGTCCTGCAGGCCCAGAGAAGCAGAGGGAGGTGAGGGCGGGGCTTTTATTTATTTTTTATTTTATGTGTATGAGTGTATAGCCTGCATGTGTATAAGTATATTCATGTTGTATAATGTTTGTGGAGGCCAGAAGAGGGCATTGGGTCCCCTAGAACAGAAGTTAAGGATGATTGTTAGCCACCATGTGGGTGCTGGGAATTGAACCCAGGTCTTCTGCAAGAGCAGCTGGTGCTCTTAACCACTGAGCCATCTCTCTAGCCCCATTCTATATTCTAACAATTTAAAGGCACCCAAACCAAGTCAGGCATGATGGTGGGTGCCTATAATTCCAATGTACTGGGTCGATGCAGGAGGATAACACCTCAAGGCCAGCCTGGGCTACATAGGAAAATCCTTTCTTAAAAAGTGAAATGATGAAGCTGGGCTTGGTGGTGAATGCCTTTAATCCCAGCACTTGGGAAGCAGAGGTAGGTGTATCTTTGTGAGTTTGAGGCCAGCCTGGTCTACACAGGGAGTTCCAGGCCAGCTGGGGCAACAGGGAGGCCCTGTCTCAAAAGAAGAAAAACAAAAAAAAAAGGTGAAATGAAATAAGAGAAAAATAAAAAAGACTAAAACTAACAATAGAAACTACATAAAACATGAGTAAATATGAGTACAGATATGTAAATGTAATTATAAGTTGGTACATCATTTTAAAAAAAACATTTATTTCTTATTTTGTGTATGCCTGCATGTGTGTAAGTGCACCCATATCATGAAATGCCTGTAGAGGTCAGAAGAGGGCCTCAGATCCCCCTGGAACTGGAGTTACAGATGGTTGTTAACTGCCATGTGGGTTCTGGGAACTGAACCTGAGTCCTCTGCAAGAGCAGCCAGTGCTCTTTACTGCTGAGCCATCTTTAGCAGCATATTAACTATGATCTGGTTATGTTGTACCACCTCATATTTTTGTATACTCTATAAACTCCATTCTCATTAAGTATATTTCAATTACAATATTTAAAATTATTAGACTAATTATAAGCATTCCTTTTTGGAGGCTGGGGATGTAACTCAGTGATAAAATGTTTACCTACCACATACAAGGTCCTAAATTCTATACCCAGTGCTGAAGAAAAGTTTTTGAATATGTATGTTATACGTTGCAGAATTCAAAATATACAAGGGGTTACTACATGACTATTTAAGACCTTTACATAAAGAAAAAAAAGAAATAAATTTTTTCTTTATGGAAAGGTCTTAAATATATCATTTCACTTACAACCTACTGAATTTCATTGCTTTTTTTTTCTTTCCTTTTTTTTTTTTTTAAATTTAGGGGCTGGAGAGATGGCTCATCAGTTAAGATCACTGGCTGCTCTTGTAGAGGACTCAGGTTTGATCCTAGCACCCACATAGTGCCTAACAACCATCTGTAACTCCAGTTCTAGGGGGATCTGAGGCCCTCTTCTGACCTCCGTGGGTATTGCATGACACGGGTACACGTATATAAATGCACTCATACACATAAAATAAAAATAATAAAATTTTAAAAATTGAGAAAGGGTCTTACTATGTAGTCTAGACTGACTTGAACTCTAGAGCCTCCCGCCTGAATCTCCCAAGTGTTGAGTTTACAAGTTTGTGCCACCCCCACCCCACGGTATTGACTTTTTATGTAATACATACATGGCTTTTGAGGAAGAGGATCCAAAGCTGTGTATTAGAAGCATGGACTGGGTGTATTAGCTTGTAAGATACTATAAGAAAGAAATGTGCTCAGAAAAACAAAATTTGACGGTTCAAAAGCGGAGCTGAACAGGGAGCAAGAATCCAGAAGTGCAGAAAGGTTCTGCTCTTTGTCCCCTCACTGCTTTTCTCATAGTAACATCTAAAGAGGGAAACTGTTTCATCTGAAAAGTCTTATTCAACCTCAGGACAAAGACCAAATCAATGCTGTGGCTATTAGATGTTTTGTAAAGGCCTCTGGTTGAATTAAGGGACCGTGTTAACTGAACAAGATGGTTCCTAGAAGAGTGCCTAAAGGCTAAAGGCAAGGAAGGATCTATGGCGGCCTAAAAAGGACCTGTAATTAGATCAAGCTCCGCTGGCACGTGGCGCTTACTAGAATGATACAAACACAAGCACATTTTGGAATGAGGTTTTTTTTTTTTTTTTTTTGTCCAAAGTGTGTCCAAAGGATCTATGGAAGCCTAAAAAGGACGTGTAATTAGATCAAGCTCCACTGGCACGTGGAGCTTACCAGCATGATACAAACACAAGCACATTTTGGAATGTTTTTTTTTGTTTTTTTTTTTTTTTTCCAAAGTGTGTGGGAAATGTAAATAAAATGGAATGTCTCTTTAAAGGGTTACAAATGACAAAGAAAGTTCCATCTTAAAAACATGCCTTTAATCCCAGCCCTTGGGGGAGGCAGAGGCAGGTGTATCTCTGTGAGTTCAAGGCCAGCCTGGCCTACATAGTGAGTGCCAGGACAGCTGGGGTGTCTCCTGATTGGCTAGTTCCTCCAATGGGCAGGGCCTGCCGTGGAGTGTGGACTATGGGGGTTTGGCTGGGAGCCATCTTGGGACCGAAGCCGAGCTGGAGAAGCTGCAAGTTGTGGGGAAGTGCATGAGCGGTGGGAACGGGCAGCGGTCCGCAACAGCTGAAAGACAGAATGGACTGACTTTTACACCAACCTGGGGCAATCGCTGGCCCCAGAGGCATGAGCGAGTTATGGGCGTGCCATGGTCTGATAAGGCGGGCTCTGAGGGGCACTGGGCTAGGCCCTGGGCACTCATTTCTTTGTAAGTTAATAAATACACATACAATATGGTTTGTCTGATTGCACAGGAGACCCAGAGAGAATTCTGTGGCCAGAATTCTCTGGATCTCTGTGAGTGCAATGCCAGCCTGGTCTACATAATGAGTTCCAGGACAGCTGGGGCTACAGGGAGAACCTGTCTCAAAAAGACCAAAAAAAAAAAAATTTATTCATTAATATATTTATTGTAGTTTTTGTATTTTGAGACAGGGCCTCCCTGTAGGCCTAACTGTCCTGGAAACTGCTATATAGACCAGGTTAGCCTCACAGAGATCTACCTGCCTCTGCCTCTCAAGTGCTGGGATTAAAGGTGTGCACCACAACACCTGACCTTATTTATTTATTTTTATTTCACATGTATGGATGTTTTGCCTGAGTGTAAATGTACTATGTGTGTGCAATACCAGAGGGTGCCAGAAGAGGGCGTCAGATTTTCTGGAAGTGGAGTTAAAGACAGTTGTTAGCCTCTATGTAGATACTGGGATTTGAACCCAGGTCTTCTGAAAGAGCAGCCAGTGCTCTTAACTGCTGAGCCATCTCTCTAGCTTGGAAAGTTCTGTCTTTTAAGAAATTTGTAAAAACGCCATCTGGCAAAAAAACTTTCCTCCAGTCACCTTTCTCTTTTTCTTTCTTTCTTTCTTTCTTTCTTTCTTTCTTTCTTTCTATCTATCCATCCATTAATCCATCCATCCATCATCCATCTATCTATCTATCTATCTATCTATCTGTCTATCTATCTATCTATCTATCTAAGTTTATATCTATGTATGTATATATCTTTGTATCTATCTGTCTCTTTTTCTTTCTGTCTCTCTTTCTTTCTTTGTTAGTCTTTTTAAGACAGGGTCTATCTGTGGCCCCAGCTGGCCTGGCACTCACTATGTAGACCAGGCTGGCCTTGAACTCACAGAGATCCACCTGCCTCTGCCTCCCCAGAGTGCTGGGACTAAAGGTGTGTGCCACCAGCCTGGCGGGGCAGCATTTTTCTAAGATTAAAGTTTGTGCTCCAGGTTTCATCCTGCTTTCAAAGGCGACATTTTGCTTATCAGCTGTACTGTTTTGAATTAACCAACCTCTTAAGAATGTGAGGCTGGGCCTGACCAATCAGAGCAAGGCACAGGAATCCTCGGGAATAAAGACCCTGTGGGACCCTGCTGGGTATCTTGTTGGATTTACAGTGGTTTTGCCCTCTTCTGCAGAAATACAGCTTTTTGCTTTCCTGAAATACTTTTGATTGTGCCATTGCTTTCTTGAGATCTTAGATTTCTAAGAAATCATAGACATATTTCTAAGAGACAAAAGGTGGGCACTGTTTAGGATAGAAGAGATCTCCAGGCCCTTAGATTCCAGAGGCAGAAACAGGCTGAAAGATGTGCCCATCAGCTGTCCTTATGCTATACTACCAAGGCCACACTGAAAAGAAAAAAACAAAAAGCTGGAAGATTTTCCCATTGCCCTCTTGAAATAAGTCAATGGGAAAAGAAAGATTTAGAGTTGTGGGTGGTGGTGCACAATTTTAATTCCAGCACTCGGGAGGCAGAGGCAGGCAGATCTCAAGAGTTTGAGGCCAGCCCAGTCTATACAGTGAGACCTTATTTGAAACAAACAAACAAACCCAACAACAACAAACCATACCAAACCCAAAATACCAACAAAGTAAAACAGAAGGAAAAAATCGAAACAACACAAACCCCTAAAACAAAAAGAAAGATCTAGAAAGGGCACTTGGGAGCTACAGAGAGAGGGGGAGGGGCCTGGAGAGATGTCTTGGGCACTGGCAGCTCTTCCAGAGGTGGTCCCAGAGGTGTCAGGGGAATCCCATCCACCTCTTCTGACCTTTGTGGGCTTTGATCTGGGTTCAGTTCCCAGCACCCAAATCCTTAACTGTGGTTCCAGAGGTGTCAGGGGAATCCCATCCACCTCTTCTGACCTTTGTGGGCTTTGCACAACACGGGTGCACTGACATACATGCAGGCAAAACACTCATACACATAAAATTTTAACAAATGCTTAAAAGGTGGGCAGGGAACATGAGGCTTGAGGATCAGTTTTGGGGTTTCTACAAACCACTAGTGGGGGCAGGAGAGAAAGCTTGTCTCTGGCCATGGATCCTTCCTCCTGGCTTCCTGAGAAGCAGCAAGACTAGAAGGAATGCAGGGTACCACAGGGAGGCAGACCATAGGGCTGAGTTGATAATTCATGGGGGGTATTCTAGCCTGCTTTCAATTGCTGTGACAAAACACTCTGACCAACGCCAGCTCGGAGAAGAAAGGATTTATTTAGCTTACATCTCCTGGGTCACAGTTCATGTGAGGGAGCCCATTGTAGGAATTCAGGGCAGGAACCTGGAGGCAGGAGCTAAAGTACAGGCCATGGAGGAACACTGCTTACTGGCTTACTCCTCTGGCCCCCACTCAACCTGCTTTCTTATATAACATAGGCCCACCTGCCCAGGGTGCCTACCACTCACAGTGGGCTGGACCCTCCCACATCACTCAACAATTAAGAAAATGCCCCACAGACATGGCCACAGGCCAGGCCAATGGAGGCAATTCCCTAGTTGAGGCTCCCTCAACCTAGGTGTGTCAAGTTGATGCTAAAGCTATCCAGCAAGTGGGGGTGGGGGAGTGGGATGGAATGATGGGATGGGACATGGACAGGTGAGGTAGGAGGTCAGGAGGTTGAAAATGACTGGTGCACTGTTGAAGGCTGAGGAAGGTCTTTAAGATGGAGACAATATTTTCAGGTTGTTTCCAGGCAGAAAAAGAATTCAGAGATGAGATGATGAAGAATTGGAAGGCAGCTAGGCTCATCACTATACTACCAACAGCACACACACACACACACACACACATACTCACACATACTCACACAAGGGCTGGAGAGATGGATCTGTTGTTAAGAGCGATTGTTGTTCACAGAGGACCCAAGTTTAATTCCAAACGTCCATGTAGGTTGGCTCACAACCTCCTCTAACTTCAGCTCCAGGGGACCAGTGCCCGCTACTGGTCTTCTCTGACACCTGCACTGTTGTGCACATACTCCCCACAGACACATATGC
Organism: Nannospalax galili; assembly: GCF_000622305.1. Classification (NCBI taxonomy): domain Eukaryota; kingdom Metazoa; phylum Chordata; class Mammalia; order Rodentia; family Spalacidae; genus Nannospalax; species Nannospalax galili. Next base: position 372,559 of record NW_008329365.1, read on the forward strand.
ATGTAATTAAAAGTAAAATAAATCTGAAAAAAGGAAAACCATCACTAAATGTGAAGGCTGCCCAGTGAAAGCCTGATTGTTTGCTAAAGCTATCCAGCAAGTGGGGGTGGGGGAGTGGGATGGAATGATGGGATGGGACATGGACAGGTGAGGTAGGAGGTCAGGAGGTTGAAAATGACTGGTGCACTGTTGAAGGCTGAGGAAGGTCTTTAAGATGGAGACAATATTTTCAGGTTGTTTCCAGGCAGAAAAAGAATTCAGAGATGAGATGATGAAGAATTGGAAGGCAGCTAGGCTCATCACTATACTACCAACAGCACACACACACACACACACACACACACACACACACACACACACACACTCACACACACACACACAAGGGCGGGAGAGAT
>NW_008329365.1:373126-411143 GCF_000622305.1 Nannospalax galili
TAATTAAAAGTAAAATAAATCTGAAGAAAGGAAAACCATCACTAAATGTGAAGGCTGCCCAGTGAAAGCCTGATTGTTCCCTCTCTAATTAACAAAACCTATAAGCGCTAAATAAAACAATTACCATAATGAATTATGAAGCATATAATGTGGCAACAATCTCTAGTTCAGACAACAGTTGTTGCTCTTTCTTTTTCCAGGATTCAATGACGCTACAATTCATTAGAGAAAAGTTAGAAAAGAAAACAAACAAAAAGACCCTTTTCCTTTCCTCAGAGGAGCAGGGAAAACAGGAGCAAGGACAGTCTGCCGAAATAGTCGGTATGGTTTCATTCCTAAAATTACTTGGATTGTTTTTGTTTTTTTATTGTTTTTGATGAAGAATTCTGATAATGATCAGTATCTAGCAACGGGATGGCAGATGCTTTGTGTGAGGTTAATATTTAATTTTAATTTTCCTTAGGAATGGCTTTCAAGCAGAATGTGTATGTGTGTGTGCTTGAGGGCATTGTGCTGGCTCATCTCTTTATTAAAGTGATTTTAGGGGGAAAACTGGATTATTTTTATTGATTCAAGATTTCACACATTCTATTTTGATCCCATTTAGAGCCCTCCCCTATCTCCGCCCTCACCTTAGCCCCCCACCCCTAAACTCTTCCCCCATGAGTTCATGTCCTCTTTTAGCAAGTGAAAAAACCCATCCATCTTACACAATACATCCGAACACATGTGCCAGAGAGATCACATCTCACCGGCATGTCAGTGATCTGTAATTCTTACACACAGATGGGCCAAAATAAGGGTTCACTCCCTGTCCTTTGTATATGGTTTTGGATCAGAATGTGATCCAAATATCAGAATAGTTCCTTTGACTATTTCAGGGCCTCACTCAGCACAGTCATTCCACCGTGGTCCAAGGTGTTCCCCAACAGGTTGATTCCCCTCAGGGTTTTTCTGTGGGTGAAAGTAGAAGCTAGATTCTCACAATAGTCAGCAGTTAGCTCGCAGGCCTCCAACCCAAGATTCTCTGAGCCGGCAGTTAGGAAATTTCACAGCTTCACACCATAGCTTTCTACCAGGGTCCTGTAGCTTATTTTCTGAAATCTGTAGACGTCTTGGGTTCCTATTGCTGCTGAGGGCAGCAGCCAGCTCTTGACAGCCACTGGATGATGATGATGATGATGATGATGATGGTGACGATGACGACGATGACCAGGCTGACCATGGGTATGCTGCGCAGTGGCCACTCCCAGGCCCAGCCCCCAGCAGGAGAGGTCACAGGTGTATGCCACGGTAGGGAGGTCAAAACCATCTTCTGGCTGCAGCTCAGTGGCAAGGGGGCCTGTGTCTTGGAGTTTCAGGGGCATGTGCAGTCAGGCCTGAGTGTTTTCTTTCTCTTTTTCATTGTGGAGGGTCCACTTGGCTTTCTTGGTGTCGGCTCTTTTCACATCTTCCCCCATGGCCAGACAGAGCAAGTGATGAGACATCTTACTGAAGTCATGTTTTAAGTTCCTGTGCTGAGAGCCACCACTGCAGGCAGTTGCTCTGGTGCCCACAACCATGCGGTCACCATCCTGGCTCTCCAGGTATTTTCTTTCTGATTTGCCAAGTCCTGAGTTCAGAATTCTGAGATCAATACAGAAGCACTTGGGAAACTACTGAGCCTCAAAGGTCCAGCTCAAATGCCTAGTCCTGCTAATCCAAGAAGTGGTCTTTGTACTGACATCCCATCCCCCACTCTGTTTCTGTTGGAATTTTTCTTATTTATTTTTGTTTCTTTGCATGGTGAATTTGGGAAAGATTTTGTAATTCCTTTGTTTTATTCTAATAACATATTTAAAAAATTCTTCTCTCCTTCCTCCCTCCCTCCCTCCCTCCCTCCCTCCCTCTCTTTTTTCCTTCTTATTTGTGTGTGCCCATAACTGTTTATGCAGAGACCAGAAGAGGGTGCTGGATCCCTCAGAGCTGGAATTACAGATGGTGTAGGATGTAGGTGCTGGGTTCAAAGTCTGGCCCTCATGATAGAGCAACAAAGTTCTTAACTGCTGAATCATCTCTTCGGCTGTAAGACAGCGACATTAAGCAGCAGATACATTTTTCATTATCTATGGAGGTCCTTCTGAGTTTGGTTGGAAGCATTTTTTTGGACTAGAATATTCTGAAAGTCAGCCATGGTGAATATAAAATGAGGAGACTACTGATTGTGGAAATGTGGAAATGCTAACGAGCTGAGGGCAGTGACATTTAACTGATTTAACAGTTTAATAGGTTTTTTATTGTTGTTGCTTTAACAGGGTCTTGCTGTGTAGATTAGGCTGGCCTCAAACTCAAATTCCTCCTGCCAGAGACTCCTGACTGCTGGGATTACAGCTGTGTGCCACTGTGTCCAGAAGTCTCAGTAATAAATTTTTTTTTTTTTCTGTTCTTTTTGAGACAAGGTCTCCCTATAACCCCAGCTTTCCTGGAACTCACAATGTAGACCAGGCTGGCCTTGAACTCACAGAGATCCACCTGCCTCTGCCTCCTGAGTGCTGGGATTAAAGGCGTGTGCCACCTTGCCCAGCTAATAACTTTTACAATCAAGTTCCAATGGATAACTTCAATCTCTCTCAGTAAGAGCTGGTCAATTAAATAATTCCAAGTTGTTATAGTCAAGTTGGTTTTCTTTCCCTTTCCTTTCTTCCCCTCCCCTTCCATCCTTCCTTTCTCCTTTCTTGAAAAAATACTTTATTATCATTGTTTATTATTATTACTATGTATATGAATGTATTGTCTGCATGGCATGCAATGCCCATGGAGGTCATAAAAGGGTGTCGGATCCTGTGAAACTGGAGTTACAGACAGTTGTTAGCTGCCATATGGGGGTTGGGAACTGAACCCGGGTCCTCTGCAAGAGCAGCCAGTGCTCCTCACCACTGAGCTGTCTCTTCAGCCCTGCTTTTCTCCTTTCTTGCTTTATTTATTTCTTTAAAAAAATTTAAAATTTTATGTCTGAGTGTTTTGCTTGCATGTATGTAAGTACACCATGGTGTGCAACACTTTCAAAGGCCAGAAGAGGGCATCAGATCCTCTGGGATTGGAGTTATTGACAGTTGTTAGACACCATGTGGGTGCTGGGAACCGAACCCAGGGTGCTTCACAAGAGTAGCCAATGCTCTTAACTGCTGAGCCATCTCTCCAACCCGTTTTTTTTAGAAGATTTTATTTGTGTTTGTGTGTGTGTGTGTGTGTGTGTGTGTGTGTGTGTGTGCATACATGTGAAGGTGCTGGGAACCGAACCCAGGGTGCTTCACAAGAGTAGCCAATGCTCTTAACTGCTGAGCCATCTCTCCAACCCGTTTTTTTAAGAAGATTTTATTTGTGTGTGTGTGTGTGTGTGTGTGTGTGTGTGTGTGTGCGCGCGTGTGTCTGCATGGGTGTATATGCATGTGTATGCAGGTGTGTGCACCCATGTGCACAGAGGCCAGAAGAGGGGAAGGGTGTGGGATCCCTCTGAGTGGAAGGCAAGAACCAGCAAGTGGTCTTCTGGTCTCCACATGCATGCTGTGGAGTGCATTCTTCTGCAAATAAATAAATGTAAAAAAAAGAAACCGAAATATTTACAGTGGAAAGTCCCTTCCCCAGTTCCCTCCTCCAGTATTTTCCACCTCCGAATTCTCCAGACCAGTTGGTACTGTTTTTCTTCCTTCTAGGCTTTCTTTATGCATATTCAAGTGCCATATAGAACAGTTGAGCTTTCCAACATTTCTCACTCAACTTTTTTTTTTTTTTTTGTCAAAAAGACTTTATTTTTATTTTTTATGTATGAGTGTTTTGCCTGAATGTGTGTAAGTGCACCACACACATGCCTGATGGTCTGTGGAGGCCAGAAAAGAGCACTGGCTTCCCTGGAACTAGAGTTATGGACAGTTATCAGCCACCATGTGGGTGCTGGGAACCAAACCTGGGTTTTCTGCAAAAGCAGCCAGTGCTCGACCATTGAGCCATCTCTCCAGCCCCTCTCTAAACTTCTTATAATTCCATGTAGGCTTTGATCTCTTGCAATAAAATAGGTTTTTCAGAATATTTTGGATTCACAGCAAGTTCCTGTTTACTCTCTTCCCTGAAGCCCTCCATTCCAATGTCTGAATGATCTAAAATGACCCTCCAGTATGCAGTTCCTGTAGTCCTCACAGCCTTGAGAAAAACGTCTGTACTTCTGAGTGTGGTGTGCAAGGCTTCAAGGTTGATACCACCTGCTCTTGTGATGTCACTTCCTGTGTCGTTCTGAGGCATTCTCAGCTTCCCCAGCTCTTCTAGGAATGTCCTGTCTGCCCTTGCCCGACACACCCTTTTCCTGTCTGTCTGGGCACTGCTTTAATCATCTTCTGCTCCAAAGTTCTCTCCAGCTGAGCTAATTGGCTCCCCCCCCCTTTCTTCCTTTTTCTTCCTTTTCCTCCCTCCTCTGTGTCCTCCCTTCCTTTCTCCCCTTCTTCTCTTTCTAATGTCTAGCAATGTAGCCAAGGCTAGCTTTAACTTATGATCTTCCTGCCTCAGACTTCCAAATGCTGAGATTGCAAGCATGCTCCTCTACCATACCTAGCTAGTGCTTTTGCTTTGTTTTGTTTCTTAATTTTTAGGTAGGTATCCCTGACTCTGACGAGCAGCCACGGTTTGAGGGTACAGTTTGTAGTACCAGGTCTGTGTTTGCAGTACTAGATCTGTGTTTGTAGTAACTGGTCTGTGTTTGCCTTACTGGGTTTGTGTTTGTAGTACTGGGTCCATGGTTGTAGTACTTTGCAAATGCTCAGCAAGTGCTCTTCCATTAAGCTACATCTCCAGTGTTTTGTATTGTTATTTATTTTTTTAGTTTTGAGACAGAGTCTCACTAAACTGCCCAGGCTTGCCTTAGCCCAGGCAGACTTTGACCCTGCAATCCTTCTGCCTTTGCCTCTCAAGTTCTGGAATTACAGGTCTCTGTTTCCAGGCCCAGCTAATGCATCATCTTGACCAACTCTCGGAATATAATTACCTTTGATAGTGAGTGGGAAGTTCTATCAGAGAAAAGCTGGAGGTGAGAGAATCTCAGGTGCCCACATCTCTCTGAGAGTAAGAGCCCGTTCCTGATCAATAGCTGGCCACGAGCAAGGTCTGTGGAACCTCATCTTCATTGCTTCGTCGATTCACAAAGGATGTGCTGTTTGTGTTTGTGAATAAATCACATCTGGAACAGCTGTGACCTCTTCTGCAGGCCAATTTGGTGGCCTTGGAAATTCCAAGAACTGTGGTGTCTGTGGCAAAGAAAGGCAGTAAGGGAGCCTGCCAGCCTGAAAGAACACGCAGTGGTTAGCGGGGAGTCTGAAACCAAAGCTACCTTGCTAATTATTTCTTTCTTTTTACCTCAAAAATAACAATGCCAAATATAAAACACGATTGCATTGAAAAAGGCCTAGTTGTAAGCCAGGGAGAGGTCAAACTTTTCCCTGTTCTATCACATATGTTTTTCTTATGTATTCTTTCTTTCTTGAGGCCAGATAGCCTACATACTCCCAGAAATAAAACAACAAAACTCAGTCTTTGCTGCTGCCTTTGAGCATGTGCCCAAGTGATTATTGGTGAGATCTGCAGCTCGGAAGCTAGTGGGGTTTCTGCAGATGTCTGCTAATAACACAATCTCACAAGGTGATTAGTGAGGTTGGAGGATCGCAGGGTTCTTGCCAGTGTGAAAAATAATTCCATTCTCCTTGGGGCTGTTCTCTCTCCTTGTCCCCCCCACCCTGAGACAGTCCTAAGCTCCCCACCCATGGTTCTCAGAAACACTACGATGACAGAGATGACCTGCTTAGCTTATCACAACATTTGGACACTGGTAAGCTACCATTGAAGGGCCAGGCATCCTGTGGGGCCTCTATACTTTGTAAAATTTGATTTTGAAAGGGCTGGCGATGTAGCTCTGTGGTAGTGTTTGCCTAACATGCATGGGGCCCTGGGTTCAATTCCTAACACTGAAAAACAAAGTTGAATTTGCAGCCTGGAGTGGAGGCACATCCTTGTAATCCCATTTAGGAGGCTGAGGAAGGGATGTGGAAAGTTAGAGGCCAGTGTAGGCTATGTAGCTAGACCCTATGTAAGAAATAAACTCACCAAGCATGGTGGCACATTTCTGTAATTTTACTTCTTAGGATGTGGAGGCAGGAGGATTAGGAGTTCAAGGCCATTCTACCTAGCAATTTCAAGGCCAGCCTGGGCTACAGGAGACCCTGTCTCATAACACAAAATAAAGCAAAAACCTACCTACCCACCCACACAAAGAAAATCTCCCAAAACAGGGGTGGGAGGATGGCTCAGTGGTTAAAACGCTTGTTGTGAGCATGAAGACTGGAATTTGGATCTCAGCACCCACGCAACAAAAGCCTGCTGCACTGAGAGGGATGGAGCAGGAGAGTCATTGGTGCCGTGGTAGAACAGAGGCTTTAGAAGAGCTGCGTGATGGGGCTGGAGAGAAAGCTCAGTGGTTAAGAGCACTGACTGCTCTCATAGAGGACCTGGGTTCCGTTCCCAGCACCCACATGGCAGCTAACAACCATCCATAACTCCAGTTCCAGGAGAATCCAGTACCTTCTTCTGGTCTCTGCAGGCATTGCATGCACATGGTGCACTTAACATACATGCAGGGAAAACACATTTTAAAAAAAAGCTGCATGAAGATTAACATGAAAGAAACCAGCCGGCAGAGAGACACTGGAAACACCTTCCCAGGCTTCTGACAACCAAGCAAGCATGCTCAAGAAAAGCCCGTGATGCTGGGCTCGGTGGTGCACACCTTTAATCCCAGCACTCGGAGGTAGAGGCAGGCAGATCTCTGTGAGTTCAAGGCTAGCCTAGTCTACATAGCAAGTTCCAGGCCAGCTGGGGCCACAGGGAGAACCTGTCTCAAAAAGGTTAAAAAAGAAAGAAAGAGAGAAAGAAAGAAAGAAAGAAAGAAAGAAAGAAAGAAAGAAAGAAAGAAAGAAAGAGTCCATGATACACAAACATGGAAGAGGGGGTTGTTATGTGCATGGCCTTTTCAGGGTATGTGCTCATGGCCCAGTGTTTTTGGAGCACATGGCCTGTCCCTGCTTGCTAGCCACTTCCATTCTTGGAACTGCTTTTCCTGTCTTAAGAAATTGTCCCTAGGGGCTGGAGAGATGGCTCAGAAGTTAAGAACACTTGTTTTTGCAGAGGACCTGGGTTCAGTTGGTCCTTAGCACCCACATGATCGCTCACAACTGTAACTCCGGTTCCAGAGGCTCCAATGCCTTATTCTGGTCTCTTTGGGCACTGCACACATGTGGTGCACATACATACATGCAGGCGGAAAACTCACACATAAAATAAAAATTAATACATTAAAAAAATTAACAAGTCTTGTTTCTATTTTTAACCAGGTATCCCCGGCCCAATTCTTTGTGTTGGGATCCAAGATGCTTCAGCAGGAGCCTGAACTTGGATCCACTCCTCTAATGTGGGCTTGCTGACTGCCAGCCTGGCTTAAAAATGTCAGTGAGAGACTGTGCCTCAAAGGAGCAAGGTAGAAAGTGATTAAGAGGGGCATCTGAACCATCCTCTGGAGTCTGTGCCCATGCACAGGTTTATGTGCCTGCATACACAATGTGCACATATACGACACTCTTGCACACACTGGCATGTGACATGTGCACACCCACATACACACAGACAGAACAAAACACACCTTTTATCTCAACATTGGGAAGCAGAGGCAAGTGGATCCATATGAGTTCAAGACTAGCCTGGTCTGCATATCAAGTTCTAAGCTAGCCAGGGCCGCAGAGTGAGACCCTGTCTCCAAAACAGAACAGAACAGAACAAAAACAAAACACAAACAAAACACGAACTTCCCCAGACACAAAAGCTGAGTTTGTGTCAGGGTGTGGTGGTACATGCCTGCAATCCTAGTGAGTTCAAGGGTAGCTTGGACTACGTATATAGATACGGTCTCCAAAGCAAAATGAACAAATGAATTAAGGAAAAAAGACAACCAAACCAAAACAATCTAAAACAAAACCCAAACTCAAACCAAGGAAAGCTATGCTTGGAGCCAGACTTGCATTCTTGCCTTCCAGAAAGGTCTGGTTGAATCTTGTTGAAACTTGGTAATAATTTTATGTCTTTTGACTCTAATAAAAATAAAAATAAAGTTGAACTGGTATTTCCTGTTTTTACTTATTTTCCATTTAGTTTTTCTATTGGCTTTAAAAATAGGCATTTCATTAAAATACCAGCACTGAACAAACAACTGATGATAAAAGACAGCTGGTTCACAGGCATTTTGAGACGCAACATGTTAGGTCAGGCAGGCCCAGCCTATCTTGGTATGTTGACTCAGAGCCGCCCTGCTTCAGCAGTGCCACTTGAGGGGTGGAGCAGGACACTGCTGTCCCCTGTCAATCAGTCCAGCTTACTGGATGCACATGGAACTCAGGGCTGCCACGCTGCTCTTGGCACTTCTGTCTCCCTCCTCCTTGTGTATGGAAAGAGCAACTGTTTAACTTCATCCCATTTAACTAAAATATAGTCCCATCAGTTTAGCTTTTAATATGCTTAATGGAAATTAAAAATTAAAAGAGCCTGGAGTGGTGTTGTATGCCTTTAACCCAGTGCTCAGGAGGCAGAGGCAGGTGAATCTCTATGAGTTTGGGGTCAGCCTGGTCTACTTAGAGAGTTCCAGGCCAGCCAGGGCTACATAGTAAGGCCTTGTCTCAAAACAAAAAAAACAAAAAAAACAAAATATTTAATCCTTTCTTTTCCAATTCTGCCCACTCTCTAATCTATTGTTATATGTGGAATTCTCATAAATAAACTCTTCCTTTTTTTCTGTTTTTTTTGGGCCGTCCTAATTCAACCCCCCTCCAATAGTTCAACCTGGCTGATTTATAGACCAAAGATGACCTTGCACCAATCTTCCTTCCTCCTTCTCCACATGTTGGAGGGTTACAGGCATGTATCACCACGTGTCTTCAACCCCCGTTTCAGAATAGTTTGGGCTTACTACAGAGGAGATTGTGTTTCCAAAAAAGTGAAGCAGAAAACCATTCTAGCACTTCATTGTTTTTCAAACTCTGCTCTTTCCTCATACAACTTTATACATTAAACTATGGCAACATAGTTTAAACTCTGCCTCAGTCAGCTCCATGTATCAACCTGAGAGATATCAGAGAGATATACAGAACCTGAGAGATATGACTTGACTATTTTTACTGGATCACTGTTAGCCCAGGATCCCCAGGGAACCATCTGCCACTGAAGTCAGAGGCAGCTGAACTACTGTCATCTAACACGGACCACGTGTTAAACAAGCCCTACTCCCCAGAGTTAGAGCCACATAGCCTAAGTCACATATGTCCCACTCTATTTTTCTCTCATGTAGCACATGCCACATATTAACTAGACCCACTTCCCTTGAATACAAGACCTCGCCTTGTCTTGAAAAATCTTAAAAAGAAGACCCCTTGCTTTGTCTCCCAGGGCTGCACTGCCCACTGCCATGGTTAATAAACCTCTTATCTGGAGGATTATCCAGTTAGACTCAGCACCTCTCTCTAGAACTTTCCCTCTTCTGCCTCCTTAAAACCTAACAGTCATGTCTACTGAGCACGAGGATGCCTTATTCTCAGCCTAAGCTTAACTCCTTGGGGATGCTTATCCTGATGTGTACAGTCTTCTGGTTAACATTTGTCTCTTCATTCTTCCCATTTCACTCAAAATTATATCACAACATTATTATATATATTACTTATTTGTTTACTTACTGTCTTCCCTATAGAAACATCAGATCCATCAAATCAGGAAATGTGTTGATTTTATTTATAATTACATCTCCAATGCCAAGCACAGAGAGACAGGCCTGTGACAGATTCTTAAAACTCTTTGCTAATTAAGTAAAAAAGTGTTAGTGAGCTCCTGGTGGATCTTTAGGTGGCAAGTCCCTGTTCAGACAGAGATGAAGGTATACCCCACTTCTGGCCCTTGGCCTTTTGTGTTTGGGAAATCCAGAGTCTGGAGTGGTGACTCTGTTTCATTCCTCAGGAATGGGGGATAATTCCAGGTTGACATGTTCAGTTTTCATAAAAGAAGCTAAGTACTGAAGAGATGGCTCAGTCAGTAAAGAGTTTGTCATCCAAGCATACGGAGCTGAGTTTGATTCCCCAGTACCCGCATTAAAAAAAGAAAAGGTGTGTGGTAGGCGTGTGGGGAGGCAGACAGGAGGATCCTTGGGGTTCACTGGCCAGCCATCCTAGCCTAATCAACAAGCCCCAGGTCCCGGGGAGAGAGAGAACCTGTCTCAACAAACAAGATGGATGGAGCCTAGGAATGACCTGAAGTTGACTTCTGACCCTGCATGTACCTACACATACACAAATATGCACACACATACCAAATAAATAGATAAGATAAAAATACAAAGGAATCTAATGAACAGTGGGGGTTGCTCAGGAGAAATGAGGTGGCAGAAGGGTTTGTAAGGTAGGTAAGGTGACGACAGCAGCCTTCTGTGCTTAGAAACACCAAAAGGTTACTAGGATCTGGGTTTGGTGGTGCCAGCCTGTAATCCTAACACCTGGAAGTTGGAGGCAGAGGATCAGGGATTCAAAGCTAGCTGGGGCTGTATGAGAGCCTGTCTCAAAAATAGCTAGGTGTGGTGGCACATGCGTTGATCCCAGCACTCAGGAACAAGAGGCAGGCAGATTTCTATGAGATCAAGGCCAGCCTGGTCTACATTATGAAGTCTCAGGTCAGGTGGGGCTACAGGGAGACCCTGTCTCAAAAACAAACAAAACCAAACCAAACAACTGAATAAATAAACAAAATATATCAGTTTTAAAAAGGAAAAGAGTTAATGGAAATAACTCCTGACGATAGGAGAAGAGAACCATCCAGGACTTGGAAGCCTTAGATGGTTCTATGTCAGTCACAAGATTTGATGATTATTTTTGCAGTTCAGAAGATGCCTGGGTAAGTGATCAATGGAAATTAATACTGCAAATGAACTTCTCGTTGGTGTCCAGGACAGGGCCTGGATGGAGTGGAGGACCCAGTAAGTAAGTGCCATGTGGCAGGGTAAACTGCCCCAGGCAGGCTGCCACCCTCTGGACAGCACCTGTGCTTTCACTGGAGTATCTTGGAGTCAGGGATTCAAGTCTGTCACACTGCAGGGCACTACTACTCAGGAACACGGACACAGCCCTGGTCGCCCCCTCTTGCTTCCTGCCCACACCTGTCAATAGCCAGGTATACTGTGTTGGGACCTTGAGGGACTTTTCTCTTTTTCCCTTTCTTTTGACCAAACTGTCATCCCTCCCCCCTGCCCCGCCCCCCCACTTTTTTTTTAATGATTGCAAGAGCCTCCTGAGTGTTAAATCCACATGAAATGTGGTTGCTTCAATCTGTTTTCCCCAATTTAGTCACTGTGCTCTCAATCATGTTCTTCCTTTGATTAATTACTACAATGTACCTTCTACTGTTCCACTGTTCAAAGACCACGTTTCTCTTTAGTCTATCCTTATACTTAGGTCTTGCTTCTTAACATGCAAGGTTTTCCAGGTCCTAGAATTTATAATGATTGTTTTTTAATTTTTAAAAATGAATGCTTTTGCACTGAATTTACGCTTTGTCTAGAACCCAACTAATGGATCTGTATTGGCCTTATTCTCTGATACAGTGCTAAACTCATTTTTCATTTCAGTTAGCTTTATTTTTTAATTTTTAATTCTAAAATTTCATTTAGTTATATTTTATGTATGAGTGTTTTGCCTGTATGTGTGTATGTGCATCAGATGTGTGTAATGCCAGCAGGGGCCAGAAGAGGGCGTCAGATCTCCTGGAACTGGAGTTATGGACAGTTGTTAGCTGCCATGTGGGTGCTGGGAACTGAACCTGGGTCCTCTGCAAGAATGGCCAATGTTCTTAACCTCTGAGTCATTTCTCCAGCCCCCAGTTAGCTTTATTTTAAAGACTTCATAGTATTTTTTTTAATGTAAATAACCATGTTGTTTGCCAAAAAGAGTTTTCTTTCTCCCTTTCAAAACTGTATTCGTTTTATGTCTTTTTCTTGCCTTGTAGTTAGAATCTCTAGTCCAGTGCTTGCTGAAAGTAGAAAGATTGAGCCTTCTGAACCAGAGGGAAGAGGACCCTGTAGCCCCAGCTGTCCTGGAACTTACTATGTAGACCAGGCTGGCCTTGAACTCACAGAGATCCACCTGCCTCTGCCTCCCAAGTGCTGGGATTAAAGGCGTGTGCCACCACGCCCGGCTTAAAACATTTTTTTTTTTTTTAATCACAAATGGGTGATTTTGTGAAACTTTCTTTTTTTCTGCAACTATTAAGATAGTCTTGTGTTTTATTTTTCACATGAACTGATTTTCAATTTCAAACTAACCTTGGATTCCAGAATAAAACACATATTACAAGATTTGGCTGAGGAGAAAACTAAAACTGCCAGATTTGTTTTGTTGACACATGCATACTTAACAATTTTTATTTATTTTTATTCTCTCTGTGTATATGTATGTGTGTATGTATGCATGTATTATGTGTATGCATGTGGGCAATGTTTAGAGGCCAGAGGACAACTTGTGGGAATTGGCTTCCCCCTTCTACCACGTGAGTTTCAGGCACTGAATTTAAGTTATCAGACTTGTTGCTAAGAGACATTACCTGATGAACCAGCTTGCTGCCCCACACCCCCATTTTAAGACAGAGTGTCTTGTATCCCAGTTTGGTCTCAAATTTGGCTATGTAGCTGTCCTGGTTTGTTTCTTCATTGCTGTGACAAAACACTCTGACCACTACCAACTTGGGGAGGAAAGGGTTTATTTCATCTTACATCTCTCGGGTCACAGTTCATCTGGGAACCCAAGGCAGGAACTCAGGGCAGGAATCTGGAGGCGGGAGCTGGAGCACAGGCCATGGAGGAACACTGCTTACTGACTTGATCCCCTGACCCTTGCTCAGCCTGCTTTCCTATGCAACACAAGCCCACCTGTCCAGGGGTGGCACCATCCACAGTGGGCTGGGCCCTCCCACATCACTCAACAATCAAGAAGGTGCCCCATGGACATGGCCACAGGCCAGTCCAATTAAGGCACTTCCCCAATTGAGGCTCCCTTAACCCAGATGTGTCAAGTTGACACCAAAACTATCCAGCACAGTAGCCAAGGGTGACCATTGAATCATCATGGTCATGGGTTACCATGCACCACCATGCTCAGTTTATGTGATAGTGGATCTGGATCTCAAATCCAGACTTTGAGCATGCTATGTAAGCAGTCTATCAACTAACCCCTATCCCTAGCTCTGTTCGGTTGATTTTTGTCTCTGTGTTCATGAAGGACTGTAGGAACGGCTTTTCTGGGAAGGTTTTCTATTACAAATGGGCATCTTACCTTATCTTGTAAACAAAGTTAGTCTTTAACAGTATCTACCTTGTTTACATACTCTGGTCCAAAGGCCAAAAGTATTTGGGAGCTTTTATTTAATCCTTAAAAGATTTTAGGGTTACCTCTTCAGAGAGGGGAATGTTAGAGTAGCCAAAAGCCCCATAAAAAAAATAAATAAAAGAAGAAAGAGCACATGAAATTATCTGAAAAAGGGGCTGGAGCAATATGGGAAGAGTTGGAGGGGAGGGAGTAGGCATGGATTTGATCAAAACACCTTATGTGCATGTATGAAATTCTCAATAAATTATTAAAAAAAAGTCACAATCTCACTGTAAAAGGTATATATACATCTGGAATTGTTGCATTTTCTTTTTTAAAAATTATTATTTTTATTTTATGTGTATGAGTGTATTGCCTGAATGTATGTAAGTGCACCCGTGTTGTGCAATGCCCACAGAGGTCAGAAGAGGGCACCAGAACCCTGGGACTGGAGTTACAGATGGTTGTTAGCTGCCATGTGGGTACTGGGAACCAAACCAGGGTCCCTCTGCAAGAGCAGCTGGTGCTCTTAACCACTGAGTAATCTCTCCAGGCCCAACACTTCAAACTTTTGGTGTTTTATGTAAAAAACAAAAAACAAAAAACAAAACAAAACAAAATCCAGTATCTACCTTGTTTACAATGTAAACAATATTACTAGGCCTTGAATTACTTTTGTAACCTAAATGTATAGCTTTAATCCCTCATGACCATTCCTTGCCCCAACCCAGAATAATATGTGGGAGGTGTTTGTTCACCTGCTTTTTGTGAGAGTTTGTGTAGAACTGGTATTTCTGGTGCAAAGGTCACAGTCTTCATCACTGTAGCTGCTTGGGCCTAAACATTTTTCTGTGATAAGGTTTGCAGCAACAAATTTAATAATGGATATAAGGATATTAGGTTATCAACTTCTTGAATGAGCTTTGGCAGTTTGAGACGTTAAGGGAATTTGTCCACTTCATGTAAGTTATTAAATTTATCAGTATGAAGCCATTTATAATGTTTTCTTATTATGTCTCTGGGATCTACAGTGATACCCCTTTCTCATTCCTGATACTTATAAGTTTTGTAATTGTTTTCCTGGCTCTAAGTCTGGCTGGAGGCCTATTGATTTTATTAAACTTGAAAGAAACAGCTTTTGCTTTTATTGGTTTTCTGTATTGGCTTTTCTTTTCCATTTCATTGATTTCTACACATTTATGTATTATTTCATTTCTACTGCTCACTTTGGGTTTAATTTGCTTGTTTTTTCAAGTTTGTTAAAGTAGATTAGACCCCTTTGCTTAAAGTATGCAAGCATTTAATTGCCATCTACCTTCCTCCAAAGAGCTGTTTAGTTGTGTCCCATTATTGAGTCCCATGTTGAGTTTTCCTTTTCAGATACTTCAAAACATTTTCAAATTTCTTTGGATTATTTAGGTTTATTCTTGGAGATTTTACAGATTTTTTCTGTTCTTGATTTTTTTAATTTTACTCAATTATGCTCAAAGAAAATAATACGAATTAAGCTCTAAATTTATTGAAATTTATTTTATAATAAAAATATAGTTCATTTTGGTGAATATTTTACATTTTCTATTGCTGTTGGTCTACAGAAGTCAATTATACCAGATTGGTTAAGAGATTAGTCTTTTATATAACTACTTTACATATGCTATCATTTACAAAACTGACATTTAAATCTCTAGTATGTTCACAGTACTTTTCCTGTTTCTCTCTTTAAAAAAATTTTTTTTAACTAAATATTTGTGTAGTTCATACAGAAAATCATCTTTATATCTCCTACCCCCTTTCCCCCCAGAGTTCATATATTATGTCATTTGTTTTTTTTTTCTTAAAATTGTTTTATAGTAAAATTATGTTATTTTGGTGAATATTTTATATTTTCTATTGCTGTTGGTCTACAGAAGTGAATTATCCTGATTTATACATTTTCAGGGTGTGTAAAAGGTATATATACATCTGGAATTGTTGCATTTTCTTTTTTTAAAATTAGTATTTATTATTTTTATTTTATGTGTATGAGTATATTTTCTGAATGTATGTAAGTGCACCCGTGTTGTGCAATGCCCGCAGAGGTCAGAAGAGGGCACCAGAACCCTGGGACTGGAGTTACAGATGGTTGTTAGCTGCCATGTGAGTGCTGGGAACCAAACCAGGGTCCCTCTGTAAGAGCAGCTGGTGCTCTTAACCACTGAGTAATCTCTCCAGTCCCAACACTTCAAACTTTTGGTGTTTGAAATTTTTTATTTTTTATTTTTGGTCTTTTTGAGACATGTTCTCCCTGTAGCCCCAGCTGGCCTAGAGCTTGCTATGTAGACTAAGCTGGCCTTGAACTCATAGAGATCTGCCTGCGTCTGTCTCCCAAGTGCTGGGATTAATGGCCTGCACCACCACACCTGGATCTCTCCTGGCCTCTTACAGTGCCACACCTCAGCTTCTCTCTACATCCCCCTCAGTCATGCAGCTTTCATACCACCAAAACCAGTACTGCATGGGAGATTCCTACACATTACCAAGTCCAGCCTTCACCTTGAGATGTAGACTTGGCCTCCTTTGTACCACAACTTCTATGTGCTGACCTTGAGGAAATACTTCCCAGATTTCACCTCAGTGATGATGGTCTCTTATTAATCATAACTGATTTTTTTTTTTCAGCTCCAGCTAGGCAGGATCGACTGTCCCAGTTAAGCAAAGGTCTCACTTCTGCAGATTCTTAAACTTCACAAGCCAGTCCTCCATCACTTTCTCTCAGCTTTCTTACCTTCCAGATTCCCTCTGAGCAGACTATTGATCTCTGAGCACTCACTAGCTTTTCGAGTTCAAAGTTCTGAACACTTCCACAATGTAGTCAGGTCCATCACAACAACATCCCACTCTCAGGCACTAATTTCTATCCTAGTTTGGTTTTCTGTTGCTGCAGTGCTACTTACTGGTTTGCTTTCCCTGACTTGCTAAGCTACTTTTCTTATACAACCCAGCTGCCCAACTGCCCAGGGAGGGCATCATTCACAGTGGGCTGGGCCCTTCCACATCAATTAGTAATCAAGAAAATGCCTCACAGACATGCTCACAGGTCAGTTTGATGGAGAAAATCCTTTAATTGAGGTTCCCTCTTCCCAGGTGACTCTAGTTTGTGTCAAGTTGATAAAAGTAGCCAGCATCCATGCACATATGGACAACACTAATTGGACTCATGGGTTGTTAATAACAACAATAACAACAAAAAGGAAGATATGAAGTTGGGAGGGAGATTGGGTAGGGGCACTATGGAGTGTTTGAGGGAGGTGATGATGGACAGATATGATTAAAGTACATTGTGTAAATGTACACAATTTTCAAAGAATAAATAAAAATATACAAGGGGAAAAAGAAATGTATCTCTCACAGTGCCAGAGGCTGCCCAGCACAGACATCAAGTTTAATCTCTGTGGACCAAGACGTCCTCATCACTATCTGGTGAGGACCTGGGTGGTGGTTTAAATGTGAACTGTCCCCATAGGCTCATATGTTTGAACATTTAGTCCCCAGATAGTGGTGCTGTTTTGGAAGGCTGTGTAATCTCTAGGAGATGGGCCTCCCTGGAGGAAGTGACACTAAGGGAAGGTAGTGAGGCT
Organism: Nannospalax galili; assembly: GCF_000622305.1. Lineage (NCBI taxonomy): Eukaryota > Metazoa > Chordata > Mammalia > Rodentia > Spalacidae > Nannospalax > Nannospalax galili. The sequence goes on from NW_008329365.1 coordinate 390,198, forward strand.
AGTCCCACTTCCTGTTCAAACTCTGCTCCCTGACTACGGATGCAATATGACCGGCTATCTCATGCTCTACCCACGATACCTTCCTTGCCATGATGGACTGCACTCTCAAAGTGTGAGCCAAAATAAAGCCTTTCCTCCCTCCCATAAGTTGTTTTTTTGTCAGTTATTTAGTCACAGCAATGAGAAAAATAACAAATACAATGTCCTTGCTGTGTCACCCCACAGCAGGGGCTAGACCATTCTTCCTCAGGGCTTAAATTCCCTCCATTGGGCCCCACCGCCCAGCTCTGTTGCACAGTGTGTGTGTATGTGTGTGTGTGTGTGTGCGTGTGTGTTAAATTTCCAGCACATGCTTTTGGGGAGCAGATTCAAGCCACAGCAATGTGGAAATTCTACAACACACTTAGTCCTTTCCTTTGTGCGATTATTGTCAGTTGTCCTTTTAAGATAACTTTATTGATAAAATGATTTATAGAAAATACACACAAAACAGTCAAATTTAAAATGCATAATATTCTGAGTGTTGACATAAACGTGTAAAACATCCGTGGAAGTACAGTAGTTAAGATCGTGAATACATTTATCATTTCTGCAGGTTCGTTTTTGTCTCTGTAATCTCTCCCACCCACTCATCTCCCCTTTCTGTTATAACCTTCTGATATTCTGAATTCAACTCTAACATTTTTATTTAATTTGTTATTATGTGTTGTGCATGATGTGTGTGTGTGTGTGTGTGTGAGAGAGAGAGAGAGAGAGAGTGTGGTTAGAAGTGTGCCATGGTGTGTGCGTGTGTGTGGAGGTCAGAGGGCACCATCTGCTAGTTTGTTCTCCTTCCACCATGAGTTCCAAGGATCTAACTCTGTCATCAGAGTTGTGCAGCAAGCCCTGTAACCCTCTGAGTCATCTTGGTGGCCCACTTTTAATCCTTTGGTCCTTTCCTACGAGTAGTTATCTCACATGATGAAGCCTATTCCTATTTGTGGAATATTTGGTAAGGCCTTCTGCAGATCAATGGACTTCTTCTTTGCTTAGTCACTCCTCTCCATGACTCTGCCAGGAGAACTCTAGCCACCTTGGCCTTCCTGAACACTCAATATATACCATGCCCCCAGCTGATACACACCATAAGAACTGCTTTCAACTATACTCCCTGCTCTGTAGCCTGGGTGCTGAAGGCTCTTGGCATGCAGTAACACTGACATTCAGGTAAAGTTGAGGGAGTTGTCTGGCAGAGGAGGCTGAGTGGGAACTGCAGGGCTCAAGGGATAGGACAGTGGATGGGGGAAGTTGTCACAAGGTCAAGTAATTGCTAGTTGGGGGAGATCTGATCATGTGTATAAACCTTAGGGAAAGAGAACGACACAGAAGATCTGGATTAAGGAAGTAACATACATGTTTATTAATCATAGTAGGCTGCCCAGGCAGACACAAGCAGTCCTTCAGCCAGTTCAATTATAGTTTTGTCTCTAAATCTACTCTAGACCGTTTGTGAACTCTGCTTTCCTTTAGCCACTCTTTCCCTTTGTGAAACTGAGGGTTACTGTTAGAGACTCCTTAAATATCACTGTGCTGTTGCCAAGCAGGAGATGAGCATTCCTGGTCTAAAGGGCTCTGACGTTTGCAGGATTAAAGCTGTTTTAAGAACTCCAGAATCTGAGGCCCGAGAGATGGCTCAGCACTTAAGAACTCTAGTTGTTCTCTCAGAGGGCAGAAGAGCTGGGTTTGATCCACAGCACCCACATGGCAGATAACAATGGTCTGTAATTCAAATTCCAGAGGAATTTGACACCCTCTTCTGACCTCTGCAGGGTGCACTTACATACATGCAAGCCATACACTCATGCACATAAAATAAAAGTAATACACAAAATATTAAAGGAACTCTAGAATCTTCAGGAATGGCTCAGGATGCAATATTCCCCACCCTTGGCCTCTGTATATCACTAGCCTGATTCCTGTTGCTTTTACTTCTCTGGAGAATCCTACTTTTATATTAGCATATCAGTACTCTAATTTCCTCTTTGCAGAATAAGGACTTGAGGGGATATCTATTGCAGGAGGCCAAAAAAAGCTAGCCTGTTAGGTGAAGCTTTGTTTTTGATGAATGCACAGCTGGGATGCAGGATATGATAGAGGGCTTGGATGGAAAGTAAGAGGTGATGGTGTGGATGGGACATCGGAGGTGAGGTAGTTGGCTATGCCACAGAGGTCCAGCAAGATGTAACAAGTGGAGTGCTGGCAACAGGTGGGGCCCCAGAGGGTGATCAAAGAGGATGGCAGCTCCAGACAGGCAGTCAGCAGTGTGCACCAATGCTTGCTGACAACACAGGAGAAATAAAGATGAATCACTCCCCGGGGCACCATATTATCCCTCCCCGGTGCCCTGCCCATCTTTGGCTCTTTGGACCCAGAGTTTTGGAACGGAGGCTTCTTGGCAGTTGGTGGAGTCTAAATTATTCATGCCTTCTTTGACTTCACAGCTTGCTGAAGCCACAATTCCATTCTTTTTATAGGAGCTCTGTTTGCATTTGACAGGGGGAATCTCACTGACTAAGGCAACAACTTGGAACAGTGAAGGGAATTTAGAGGGAGGACAGAGAAAATATTCTCTATGCATTATAAAACTTAAGACATTATGTTCAGAGATAATAATGAAGAAATGGATATACAAACAGATTGGTTTTCCTTGAGTAAGCATGCGTTTCCGGTATGTCAACAGTCGATGACTTTGGGGCTGTGTAGCTCTGTACACCTCTATTGTAACACATCCATGTTATTTAATAACCGCCCATTTATGCCTCTGTTCCCCATACCAGACTGAGCTCTGTGGATAGGTCCGGACTCTTATTAATCTCTGTATCCCTGATACCCAGCAGTGATGAATGGCAAAGGCCTGTCCCCTTACCAAGTATGCTCTATTCTAGAAGTCTTTTAAATTAGAAATTCTCTTATAGCAAACATCATTTCTTTCCTTTCTAGTGTAAGTAGGAAGTAACTCAGAGCAGAGCTAACAGGCATTTAGTAACTGTTGATGATGGTAATGATGACATCTAGTTTCCATGGCAACATGCACTTATTCTTACAGTGTTTTTTTTTTTTTTTGGGCTATGTGAAATTTGGAAAGAAATACACACTTCTCCCCACACTGTTTGAAAAATATTTGTGTTCCTATTCACCTAATGTTATTTTTTTTCTGAATATGTTTATGCTAAATAGTTGAATCTATTTTCTCGATGTTGTGGGTATTAATGATGTCTTCGGGTTGGTCTTGGGGACTTAAAATGGTATGAGACAGAAGGGGAAGAAGAGACCGAGGACGGTGGCTTGTTAGAAAATATGGTCGGCAAAACCATTTTTAGCACACTTTCCTTTTGTCCTTTCACTTCCCCACACTGATCTTTATCAACTCAATTAAATTCAGTTCTCTTTAGACCTAGAAATTACTTCAACATCTATCCACACAACATTAAAAATAGAAGGAGGAAATCGAAACTATTTCTAGGTGTCCATCCAGAATGGATACTCAGCTGAATTGTACCACCTATTCTGATTGCTAAGTACTGAAATACTAGTGGCTGGCCACTCCTATTCTGTCCCTCAGCCATAGCTTGTCTGTGGTGGCAATCTTGGTTAACTACTGTATATGCATCTTCGAAGGTTAATCTTGAAGGTCAATTTCACTGGATCTGGAAATAACCAAGGGGTGCACCTCTGGGTGGGTCTTTGAGGACATTTTCAAAAAGAGCTGAGGGGAGAAGATGCTTTCCCCAAATAGGTGGCATTTTCTTGTGGCAACCCAGATGTAGAAAGGAAAAGGAAAGTTTTTTACCTGTCCGCCTTTGTTTCTTTCTGGTAAGTGCACCTCTGCAGTTGTGGTGGCTGCTGCCCTCCTTTATTGACATCACACTCAGTCTCTTCAGCTTTCCAGTGGGGACCGAGGACCAGAAACTCCCAGGGATCTTCCAGGCCTTCAGAACCAGATTGGGACTACTGAGGTATCCTGAACCACGCAGCTGTTGTGTTCTCAGCCTCTCCAGTGTACATTCCCCTGCCCTTTCTGTACGTAGCTAGTCTAACAAATCTCCTTTTATAATATATGTTTATTCTGTCAGTTCTGTTTTTCTAGAGAATCTGAATACAGCATTTTCTAGAGGAGGTCTAGAATTACTATAGACAAATATATAAACATGTTCTCCAACCCTCTAACATGACAGCAAAATGCTATGTATTTTGCTAGCTTTTATTTACTTCTTTTTAAAAAGATTTATTTTTAATTTTTAATTGTGTGTGTGTACACGTGCATGCATGTGTGTGTTTCTATATGTGGCTTATACACGTCAGTGTAGGTGCCTGTGGAGGCCACAAGAGGGCTTTGGGTCCCCCTGGAGCTGGAGTTACAGGCTTTGTGAGCCACTTGATGTGGATGCTGGGAACAAAACTCATGTTCTCTGGAAGAGCGGGAAACACTCTTTTTTTTTTTTTTTTTTTTTTTTTTTTTTTTTTGGTCTTTTTGAAACAGGGTCTCCCTGTAGCCCCAGCTGTCCTGGAACTCACTATTTAGACCAGGCTGGCCTTGAACTCAAAGAGATCCACCTACCTCTGCCTCCCAAGTGCTGGGACTAAAGGCATGTGCCATCACACCCAGCTGTGGGATGCACTCTTAATCACCAAGCCACCTCTCCAGACCTGCACTTTGCTTTTTTAATTTAACAGTGTCTTGTAAAGATATTTTTATATTAGTTCATCAAGATCTTCCTTATTTAATATCTAGAGAATACTCTATTATATGGATGACCCATGTATCAGCCAGTTTTTGCTGGGTAACAACTGATCACCAACTATCAACAGCATACAAAAATGAGCCCTCATACATAGCTTTGGGTTGAGGTGCTTCAGTTCATGGCTCTGTAAGTCAGCAGAGGCAGCTTTGTCCTTATGGAGGGGCAGGAGACACCAGGCTCTATTCCCATGGTGATGCCTGATGCACAAGTAAACACATTTAGCCATCTAAACTCATTTCAGATCTCTGCTCACACCACACTATGTCTTATTGGTCATTACATGGCAATTTACCTGGCCACACCCACAGTCAAGAAGTAAAGACATAGCCTTACCCACCCTGAGGCCATGGCAAAGTCATAACAAGGTCATGACAAGATAACCAAATCCACTGTAATTCAATCTGCCATAACTCCTATTTTCTTTTTTTTTTAGTGTCTATTGATGGACACTTAATTCATTTTTACCTTCTGAATATTTATGTGATTTAAGCTAATCCCAACTATGAACTCCCATTCTACCAAGATAATGAGAATTCACTCCATCATTATTAAGACATGCCTTTGCCTCAGTATGGTGCCCTGACGCCAGACTCATATGCAAATCAAATGTCAAAGAAACTCTTAGGAGTTTGCTATTGGTCTCTACTGGTAACCACGGGAGGCAGGGTCCCAGGCACATGATATTTTTAGGACCTGTGCCACTATGATTTCTATGTCATAGGGCTCTTTGGGAAGGCTGGAACGCGTTCCCATCCCATCCAATCTACAATAATCATCACTATTTCTACAGATGCATTGCTATTACTTAGATATGTGCTAGCAAAAAGTAGGATATTTTCAAAAAATGTTTTTATTATTTCTTTATTTTGTGTGTGTTTATGTGTGTGGCTGCACATGTGCTATGGCAGGTGTATGGCAGTCGGACAACTCATGGAGTTGGTTCTCTCCTACCACACGTGCCTCAGGGACTGAACTCACATTGTCAGGCTTGGTGGCAGGAACCTTGACCTGCTAAGCCATCTTGCTGGCCCCAAAGTAGAATCTTTTGAGACATGTACTTTGCAGAAAAGGGGAAATAAAATCTCAGCACTTGGGACTCTAAGGAAGGAGGATTGTAAGTTTGAAAGTTTGAGCTTTATAACCAGATCCTATCTCACAAAAAGCGGAGGATGCAATTATATATTTTGGCTCTATTTTCAATTTTGCATCAAACATGTTAGGTAGTTTCACTGTTGTAAAAATATTCAGATAGTTAATGTTTTTTATTTAAAAAACATGTGTGAATGTTTTGCCTCCATGTATGTAAGTGTTCCATGTGTGTGCAATGCCTGCAAAGGCCAGAAGAGGCATGGAATCTCTTGGAACTGGAGTTAAGGACAGTTGTTAGCCACCATGTGGGTCCTGGAAACTGAACCCAGGTCTTCTGCAAGAGCAGTCAGTGCCCTTAAGTACTGAACCATCTCTCTAGCTTCAGTTTTTAAAATTTTTTTTTAATTTTAGAAAAAGAAGGTAAGATCATATTAATTTTCTTTGAGTAGATCTTAGTCTTTCCCCTTCTCTCATCTATCTATCTATCATATATCATCTATCTATTTATCTATCTATCTATCTATCTATCTATCTATCTATCTATCTATCTATCATCTATCATCTATCTATCTATCGTTTCTCAGTATGTCAGGAGAATTTTGCTACATAGCATATCCCCATCAATACAGCCTTCATAAAAGAGAAAATAAGGGGTAGAATATGAACAAATTGACATGACCTGAGAATTTTCATGTATCTGATTACCTACTTAGCATTTAGGAAACCACTCTGCCATTACAGGCTGAGGATATCCTTTTTTTTATGTCTAAGAATGAATATTCATTCATTGGCTCATTTATTACCAATGCACAACTAAGCATTTAATTAAGCTAAGCCCTCGATACTGGAGATACAAAGGTAAGAGATGCTATTTCTCCCTCAGGGAGCTCATGGTTGCACAAGGCGAGTAGAGAGAGGCCCACAGGGTATAAATGCAGAAACAAGAACTTGTACAATGTATGACATTAGAACAAAGGAGAGGTGTGCCTAGGCAGATGGAAAGAGATTCCACTGGTGATGATAGAGAGATTTGAAAGGGTGGTGTTGGAATGGCTAAAACTTTTTATTTGATTTATTTATTTTTATTTAATGTGTATGTTTCAACTGCATGTATGTAAGTGCGCCCATGCATGCAATGCCTGAGGAGGCCAGAAGAGATCATCACATTCCCTGGAACTGGAGTTACTAACAATTGTTAGCCTCCTGCCATGTGGGTGCTGGAAACTGAACCTAGGTCCTTTGCAAGAGCAGTCAGTGCTCTTAACCACTGAGCCATCTCTCCAGTGTCCCTAACATCTATTCTAAATGAAGTAAAAACCTTCACCACTGGTCTCATCACAGATAAAAAGCCAATGACTTGGGACTGGAGAGATGGTTCAGTGGTTAAGAGCACTGTCTGCTCTTGCATAGAGCTGGAGTTATGCATGGTTGTTAGCCAACATGTGGGTGTTGGGAACCAAACCCAGGTCTTCTGCAAGAACAGCCAGTGCTCTTAACCACTGAAACATCTCTCTAGCCCCTGGAAAGGGGTTTTGAAAGGAAAATGAGGGCCATTGAGATGGCTCAGTGGCTATAAGTACTTATTGACAAGATTGAATTCAGTTCCCAGGACTCACCTAGTGGAAGGAGAGAACTGACTCCTGCAATTTGGAGACATGAGACAGCATAGCATTTTGGGGAAACATGGCAGTGAGGTTGGGCAGGATCCTGTCTTCAGACTTGGAGCAGGGACACAAATACAGATGGTTGTTTTAGAAAGAGCATTCTGAGGACCGTGGTGGTTAGACTGGATGAGCAGGAGGCTGACAGTCAGGAAGCTAAAATAAGAAGCACAGGTCTATGACAGCATTCTAATCAGTGTTAAGTTCGTTTTGTTGTTTCTTTTTTGAGACAAGGCCTCATGTACCTCAGGCTGGCCTGAAGCTTGCTATATAGCAGAGGCTGACCTTGAATTCCTGATCTTCCTCCTTCCACCTCCCAAGTGCTGGGATAATAGGTGTGTGCCACCGGGACTGACTTGGACTTACGAAGCTTAAGGGGATCTGGTTGTGCTGGTGTGTGCCTGTAGTCCCAGGTGTTAAGGAGAATGAGATAGAGGATCACTTAGACCTAAGAGTTTGAGGCCAGCCTGGGTTAGATGGTGAGACCCTATTTCAAAAACAAAAAGCAAGTTTAAGGGAAAAATGGATGCCCCAGTGACTGAGCCGCGTATTATTTATTTAGTTATCAATTTATTGGAAATCCTATCCTGCTGATTGTCCATTTAAAATGGCATTTCCACCAGGATACACAACATAGACTCATCAACTACACACAGTAAATCCTTTCCTATAAGGCTTCCAGCTCCTCTTTCTCTTTTCTCCCTCTTTTTCATGTGTATATCTGTGCATATATACTCGAGTGTGTATGTGTGCACATGTGTGTATGGGTATGTGTGTACTTATGTGTGCATGTGTGTGTGGAGGCCAAAGGTTGCTGTCAGAGATCCTTCTCAATTGCTCTTCCATCTTCATTGAGGCAGGTCTCTCAATCAAACCCAGAGCTTCACTACCTAGTCTCACAGCCAGCTTGCTCCAGGGATCCCTTTTCTGCACCTTCTGAGGCTAGAATTACAGGTGGGCTGCCACACTGACCCGGCATGGGTTCCAGGGAGCTGAGCTCCAGTCCTCTTGCCTGCTCTGCAAACACTTTAACCATCAAGTTATGCCCCTAGGCCCCACTTTGCATCTTAAGCTCAGGATCTTCCAACTCTAAACCTTGCTGTTTACCTGGGATGAGTTACCTTTCCCTTACCTGTGAGTTTATATTCAAATATTGCTTCAGATATCACCTTCCCTGGAACAGTTGGATTTCAGCTGCTTCTCGTTTGAGCATTGATTTGTGTGCTCCAGAATACCTTGGGTTAACTAGAGAATTTAGGACAATGCACTGTAAACTGAATCCCCCGAGGAGACAGTACATTTGTGGAAGGTAGGAATTCTGTCTTTTATCCCTAAACCGTCAGCCGAAGAATAGCTTAGCTAATTGACAAGGCTCTCAATTAATTACTGGTTCTCAGTGAATGTGTGAAATAGCCCAGTGATGCCCAAGACTCCTTATGCTCAAGTTCTATCTCTTCTGGAGCTGTTTTAATACATTAGAGAAATGTGATATTAAGACTGAGATCTGAGGAAGAGCCAGAACACGCAGCATTATGAGTAGGCCCAAGTCTAAGAGGAAGCAGCTGCCTCAGGTCTTGGCAAATTCCCTTCCGTCCCTGTAATCTGTTCTTTCATCCAGCAGATGTCTGTGTACAGCAGCCTCAAGATGATTAATAATTCAAGGACTGGGAACAGGAGTATTTTTGGTGCCTGTACTTTGGACTCAGAAATCTTTCCATCTTCATGTGTGACATCACCTTCATTTTCTTTTATTGAGGTGTATACCTAAATAGATTTAATTATGAATAACTGTTAAAATGTAGTGTAATTACTGGATAGAAGAAATGGGTGATGGTATACTGTATTAGTTCCTTTTCTGTTGCTGTGATAAAACACCATAACCAAGGCAACTTATAGAAGGAAGAGTTTATTGAGTATAAGATTCCAGAGGGATAAGAGTCCATCATGGCAGGGAGGCCTGGTGGAGGATACAGCTGGAGGAGAAAGCTGAGCACTTACAAGCAGGCACAGGTAGCAGAGAGAGTGAAATCGGAGGTGGGATGTGGCTATGAACTTTCAAACCTCATGCTCTAGTCATGTGCTTCCTCCAGTAAGGCCTCACCTCCTAAAACCTCTGTAAACAGCGACACCAACTGGGACCAATTACTCAAATCCTTGGAGCCTTGGGGACATTCCTCATCCAAACCGTGACATATACTCTCCTGGAAACTAACAGAGAAGGTAGACAAGGAGTCAGAGCAAGTGATTGAGAAGAGGGAAGTAGTTGTTTTAGGGAAATCTGGAATAAAGAAGAAAGCATCCCAGTGTATTCTAGTTGCTTTTGGTTAATATTTTTAATGTTTGTTAATTGATTGATGGTGTTGGGCACCAAACTCAGTGCCTTGCACAATCTAGGCAAGCACTCTACCATTGAACTAGATTGCCAGCTTCATTTCTTGACACGAGGTCTCACTGTTTAGCTCAGGCTGACCTTGAACTGATGATCCTTGTGCCTTTGCCTCTTCAGTGCTGGGATTAAAAGTATAAACCACCACTGACCTAAACATTTTTATCGATTTGGGAAATGGTTGTCAACATGTAACTGTGACCTTTGGGGAGGCCTTGGGACTACTGAAGAGTACTTAAGATCCAAATGAAAGTTTGTATGATCCTGCCAGGCATGGTAGTGTACAGCTTTAATCCCAGCACTTAAGAGGCAGAGGCAGGCAGATCTCTGGTGGCACACACATCTGTAATCTCACTACTTGGGAAGTGGAGGCAGGAGAATACAGAACTCAAGGTGACCCTTGACTCACTATTTATGTAGTGAGTTTGAGGCCAGCCTGGGCTATATGAGACCCCCTTTCACCAGTCTCAGCCTCCCCCCCCCCCCCACAAAACCCCCCCCCCCCCCGAAAAAAAAGATCGGTAAAGGATCTTGAATTATTAGGGCTTATCCCTGGCTGGACACTCTAATCTTGTGTCTCTAGAATATCTTTAAAGGTACAGAGATATTATAGCTTATTATATTCCCCCATAATGCTGTAGGGTAAAATGGGGATTATTCCTATTTTTCAGGTGTGAAAATGAGACTTTGTCTATGACTTGCTTGTGATCTGGCAAGGTAAGTTGTTTCAGTTTAGATAATCTTACAAATTCCATGGCTCCTGATCTCATACTTTCTTCTCTGCACCACAAAGAAGTCTTCGTAAAAAGAAAACAAATCCAGGACAAAGGACAGAAGAAGATGGTGCATTGGTTACTGGTGATAAAATACCTGACGTGACAACTTACAGGAAGAAAGATTAAACTTGGATCATGATTTCAGAAGGTCTCAGTGCCTTATGCCAGGGAAGTGAAGTTTGTGGCAGAGGGAATTTGTGCCAGGGACTCCTCACATCATGGTGGACCAGGAAGCAGAGAACCAAGCCTCAGTGATCTCCTTCTGCCAGCCAGATCCCTCCTCCTCATGGTTTCACAGCCTTCCAAAATTGAACACCCTCTGGGAAGCAAGTCTTCAAAACATGAGCATCTATTGCTGATGATACAACATGCTTTGATTATAGGGCATAGGAAAATCACACTGGAACAAACAGTAAGCTTCCTCTCCGCTGGCTAGCTTCCACAGTACTGGAAGGTACTCTGCTGCCTCTGGAGGAGAATTATCACTGACAGTCCTATTCAGCTGTGGACCCTGCATGCTGCATTACCTCCAGTGGGCAAGATGTGCCCACTGTGCAATACTGGCATGCTGTGATGGGGGTAACCAGCCATTTTCTGATTGGATTTGAGGTCTGTGCTACAGGAAGGAATTCATGTCTGGTCCTCGAAACCTGATTAAAAGCCTATATCTGGGGAGGTCATAAGCCCTATTGGGGAGGCTAATGCTGTTGTTCTACTAAATGGACATGATGTGCTTATCAATTGCCTTCTAAATATTTATGTTTATATCCATAGCTTAGTGCTACTATGGTTGGAGAAGCATCTTTTTGCTGTGGGTAGTGGTTACTTCAGAGTCACAACTGTTCAAAGTGCTGAGAGAAAGTGACTGCTAAGTGCTCAGCCCCGAGTAGATCATCTATATCACTCCTAAGGCTCAAGGAGCACTGCAGAAGTGGGGGTGGCAGATCTTAATACCTGAAAGAAGGGGCAGGGTGCTGTGGAATGATGTAGATGCTGCACTCTTGGACTTTCATTGACTGTGGTTATCTGCCTACAACTTGCACAAAACTGGACCATCAACATCCATCATGGACGGGGGAGGGACTGGACCATCAACATCCATCATGGACGGAGGAGGGACTGGACCATCAACATCCCATCATGGACGGGGGAGGGACTGGACCATCAACATCCATCATGGACGGGGGAGGGACTGGACCATCAACATCCCATCATGGACGGGGGAGGGACTGACCATCAACATCCCATCATGGACGGGGGAGGGACTCTCAAGGGTTTATAGTCCATTAATGGTTGCTGGAGTGGAGAGACATTTTCTTTTTTTTTTTAATTAAAAAAGATTTTATTTTTATTTTATGTGTGTGAGTGTTATGCCTGCATGTATGTAAGTACCTTCATGTTGTACAGTGCCCATGGAGAACAGAAGGGGGCATTGGATCCCCTGGAACTGGAGTAATGGATCACTTTGACCTCCATTCAGGTGCTGCGGTTTGAACCTGGGTCTTCTGCAAGAACAGCCAGTGCTCTTAACCACAGAGTCATTTCTCTAGCCTCAAGAGACATCTTTAGTGGTTTAGCTACTAGTAAGTTGCCTGTGTTCCTGTAAGTAACCCTAATTATCTCATGTCTCTCTCACACACAAAGAAGACATAAAAATGAAAGGGGAACTGTTGGGAAGAGGAAAGGGATCAGAGGGAGTTGGCAAGAGAGGGAAATGGGGATGGATATGATCAAAGCATATTATATACATTTACGAAATTGTCATAGAAACCCGTTACTATCTGTAGTTAATATATGCTATTAAAAAACCTGGAAAAATTCAAAACAAACAAAAATATCCTATGAACCTGTGGGAACATTTTAGATTCAAATGATAACAGATGAGATACCAGTTATAAAATATATATTTCTTAGGCCCAAAGCAAAGGAAGGACAAGGTGAGAAGCAAAGATGGATCCTTCTGCTTAACAGTAACAGATATGAAGGGATTCTGGGGGTGAGATTTGGTTATGAAATGGAATAAAGGTTTTCCAGGACACAATACTGTGTCCCAATATTTAACAAAGCCTCCTGATTCATTGAGAAGTGCTTTGGTTTTCATTCAGAACAGATCGAAAATTATGTTGTTGAAGATATGCTTTGAGAATGGACACAGGAGGTAATGGAAAAGGTCACATTCTCAAGTTTTTAGCCAAAAGAAAGAACTCAAGACTTTCTTCAAGTACCCAAGAAAGGGACAGATACAACACATTTAATAGTTAGTGCTAGTGCAGAGAATGTGGAGTGCTTAGCCACAAATGGGACACCTATACATCCCCCTCCCCAAGGCTCAGGGACCACTGTGGAAGAGGGGGCAGAGAGATTATAAGAGCCAGAGGTTGGGGAAAATGGGACTGGAACAGTGTCACCTGGACAGGACAGGACTGCTGTGATTGCCTGTCCCAGATTTGCATCAGATCAAGCCAGTCAACATTCCAGAATGGAGGAGTGGGGAGGGGTTCATCCCCCCCTTCCCCTTAACTGAAGAGCTATGGGACATTTGATGGTTTCTGGGGAGAGAGAGAGTCAGTTTTCTTTTCTTCCTTTTTAAAAAATTTATTTTTATTTAATGTGCATGAGTGTTTTGTCTGCATGTAAGTGTATCACATGTGTGCAATGCTGGTGGAGGCCAGAAGAAGGCATTAGATCACTTGGAACTGGAGTTATAGACGTTGTAAGCTATCATGTGGGTGCTGGGAACTGAACTCAGGTCCTTTGCAAGAGCAGCCAGTGCTCTTAACTACTAAGCCATCTTTCAAGCTCTGAGTAAGTCAGTTTTCTCTAAGGGTGTGGCCTCTGGTAGGTTGGTCACTAAGGGAGGATGGCCTCACTTCCAGAAGCCCAGGAATTTATGGGCAGAATCAAGAGTTATGGGCTATTATTTATTTATTTTTAAAGGACACAAAATGGGAGGGATGGGGATGTGGGGAGTGGATCTGGAAGAAGTTGGAGGTGAATATGCTACAAATGTATGGAATTCTCAAAGAATTAATAAAAATATTAAATGAAAAAATTTAGTGTTCTTGATTCTTTAGATTATTTCTTCTAAGTAGTAGCATAGGAAAGAATGCACATTTCTCTGCAGGAAAAGTATTTATTGATCAGATTGTAACAATGAAACATTTATTTAAAAAATTTACAATGGTGGCAGGGAGGAGGGACTGGAGAGATGACTCAGTGGTTAAGAGCACTGGCTGCTCTTGTAGAAGACTCAGGTTCGATTACCAGCACCCATATGGTGGCTAACAACCATTCATAACTCCAGTTCCAGGGGATCTGATGCCCACTTCTGTCCTCCCTGGGCACTGAAGGACATGAGTGCACTTACACACATTCAGGCATAACACTCATACACATAAATTAAAAAAAAAAACATTTATAACTGGGGCATTGGAGAGATGGCTCAGCAGTTAAAAGCATTGACTGCTCTTGCAGAGGACCAGGGTTTAATTCCCAGCATCCACATGGCCATTAACAACTGTCTGTAACTCCAGTTCTGGGGGATCCAACACCCTCATTTAGCCTCCTCAGGCACTGTATGACACAGGTGTATTTGCATACATGCAAGCATAGCACTCGTACATTTTACATATACATACATATACATACACACACACACACACACACACACACACACACATATATACATATGGCACATTTCTTTAATTCCAGCTCTTGGGAGCCAGAGGCAAGTGGAACTCTGTGAGATGGAGACTAGCCTGACCTACATGCCTACATATTGCATTCCAGGCCAGCAGCTGGGGCCACCAGGAAGTCCTATCTTAAAGATATAGGTATATGTGCATGTGTGTGTGCATGTGTATATAAAACATATCTATATCACATTATATATCCCATATATTATTTATTATTTCACTTTTTTTGTCTGTGTGTTTATGTGTGGGTACACATATGCCACAGCTTGAATGTAGATCAGAGGACAACTGTGGGACTTGGTTCTCTCCCTCCACTGTGTGGGTCCCAGGGATAGAACTCAGGTAATCAGACTTATCAGTAAGTGCCTTTACCTGCTGAGCTGTCTCACCAACCCTCATGAAGACATTTAAAAATGAGCCACCATCTCCTGTTTAGCTTTGCTAGTAGACAGAGGAGGAACAAAGCTAGAGAAATGGATATTCTGAGAAGTTCTCCAAGCAGTTAACATAAGGACCTCTGAGATTCGCTGGTTTTTATGGATTAACTAGCCTATTAAGCATACTCTCCAGCCACAGTAATTTTTATAAACTGTATATGAAGCAGTCACAATTAATCCAGCTTTTACAAACAGGTGCCTTAAAATTTAATGTAAATGATGTGTCCGAAGTCACACAGGCAAAACCCAGTGGGAGTTAAAATAGGGAATAAAATCAGAGATGTTTGAGCACAAAGTTCATACACTTAACCTTTCTAAGTAGTCTTTAAGTTTTTAAAAAAAATTATATTTATTTGAGGGGAGGGGGAAAGGGCATGTATGCTATGGTCTGCCTGTGTAGGTCACAGGACAACTTGAGATTTGTTTCTCTCCTACCATGTGGGTCACAGGGATTGAACTCAGGCCGTTAGGCTTCTCGGCAAGCACCTTTACCTGCTGAAACATCTCTCTGTCCGCTCCTTCTCCCGGCCCAAGTAGTTTAAAAACGAGCAGTCTACAGGGTTCCCTGTAAGTCTTCGGAATTCAAATTTATGTTACCTGATTTTTAGCCATGGATTCTGTAAGCTTTGCAAATTAGAGCAAGTTTGGGTGCATTTTCTCCATCTGTCACTAGGTGGAGTCAGCGTACCGATTAGCCATCCCGGTTTGGGGAGCCAACAGGATTTATTCTAGGAAGTCAGGGAGTCAGGAAGGCTGATTTTGATTAAAGTGCTAAAAAGCTCACTCCCTCTGACAGCTGGTTTTCTTTCTTTTCTGGATAATGTAGATGAAGAGGAAGATGAGAGGTCTCTGGAGGTGTAGAGAATTGCTAGAGCCAAGAGCTATGTGGGATGAATGCATAATCAACGAATTCTGTTCCCTCCCAGGAGTGATTTTAATAATCTGATGTGTGGCTGGGCTGTGGGTTGTGGAGGCAGAACACACCGTCACCCTGCCCTGTGTGGTCTGGCTTTTCTTAAACACCCCAGCCTCTCACATTACCTAATGCCCAGCTCACCTGGTTGGCTTGTAACTAATGTTTTCCACTGGAATAACCGAAATGATGGTGATAGTTGTTATGTTAGCATACCTGTGCATGGCACTTTGCAGTTTGTGGAGCCCTTTATTTTGGATTCATTGTTGAGCTAGGTGGACCCTCTGGCTTGGATAGATCTTCCTGAATCAGAGGACATGGGTTAAGGATAAAGGGTAAGAGTGGAATGGGTGGGCCACCTCTCTATATCTAGAAAAGTCTACGAGATTCAGGAGTCTCCAGAGAAATGAATCAAAACGATCTCTCTGTCTCTGTCTCTCTTTCTCTCTCTCTTTCTCACCCCTCTCCAGATCTATCATATCATCCACCCATCTATCTCTATATAATTATCTATATATCTGTTATCAATGTATTACCTATCATACTTAGCTACCTATCTCTATCATTCATCTATCTACAATCTATCCATCACCTATCTATCATCTATCTATCTATCTATCTATCTATCTATCTATCTATCTATCTATCATCTATCTATCTATCTATCTTCTATCTATCTTTCAGTCATCTATCTACCTATTTATCATGTATCTATGTCATCTATTCTTTATAATTTTCCTATTTATATCATCTGTCTCCTATCTATAGTACCTGTGTATTTATCTCATAATATATACACCTCTATCATCTATAATAGGTATTTATATCATCTATATAGCTGTCATCTGTCTACATATCTATGCCATTTTCTATCATCTATCACACCCATCTGTCTCTATTATCTGTCTTTCTACCATATATCTATTAATCCTATTATCTGTATACCTCTTCTCTATCAACTATCTATATCTATATATCATCCATCATCTATCTACCAATCACCTACCTATCAGCGATCTCCTTCCTCCCTCCTACCTGGATCTGTGGAAAATCCAAACCCCAGGCTGTCAGGGTGCTCTTGATGATGCAGCTTGAGTCTGAAGGCAGCCTGCTGGCAGAATGCCCTCTTCTCTGAGGGATCCCAGACTCTTTTCTTAAGGCCTTCAAGTAATTAGATAAGGCCTACCCACCTTATGGAATGCAATGTACTCCACTCAAAGTCTATTGATTTAAGTGCTAATCTTGTTTTAAAATATCTGCACAGAAACAGGCAGCCCTGTTTGACAAAACATCTGGGTATTGTGGCCTAGCTAAATTGACACATAAAATTAACTCTCACAGATATGCAACAAATTCTCTGCTGGGCTTTGGGCTTCCTTTGCTCTCTCTGCCAAGTGAAAAGCTGTTCATCTCCCCCCCCCTTCTCCTTCACTCTCTCCTGCCCTGAAACTGATGAGTGGTCAATGATCTTTTGGACAGTTAAGATGATTTTCCACAAGCATTTAAAAAAATTTATTTTTATTTTATGTGTATGAGGGTTTTGCCTACATATATGTAAGTGCACCATGTGTGCAATGCCTGTGGATGCTAGAAGAGGGTGTCACCCTGGAACTAGAGTTATAGACAGTTGTTAGTCACCATGTGGATGCTGGGAACAGAACCTGGGTCCTCTGCAAGAGCAGCCAATGCTCTTAACCACTGAGCCATCTCTCCAGCCCCTACATAAACATTAAAATTTTTTTTGGTATTTTTATTTATTTACTTAATAACCACAGGATTAGAAGAGCCATTTCATTACAGCTTTAACATATTCAATAACAATTTCAAGAGCAAAGATGCATCTCTTTCAAAAGTGGCTGTAAATTTTGAGGTTCACAGTTGAATTCATACAGTTATACAATATTGAACTGAGTATAAACCCTGTAAGACATAAAATTGAATGAGTTTTTAACCTTTAAAAAATATCTCCGTTTCATTTAAAAATATACTGTTTCCTACAAAAGACTCATTTTTAAATTTTTTATTTTATGTGTATGCATGTATTGCCTGCATGTAGGTAAATGCACCTGTGTTCTGCAATGCCCACAGACATCAGCAGAGGCTGTCGGATCCGCTGGGACTGGAGTTACAGACAATTGTTAGCTGCTATGTGGGTGCTGGGATTCGAACCCGGGTCTTCTGCAAGAACAGCCAGTGTTCTTAATCACTGACCCATCTCTCCAGCCCCTTATTTATAATGCTACTAATGCTTAGATGTTTGCACATGTGACTCTAATCTCTATGTATCTGATTATTAATAGTCACAGTTGGTTACACTCAGATTCTTGGCACCTGATTATAGATATAAAGTCAACAGGTAGATTTCAATGGTAAAGTTTATCACCTCTACTAATTAACGTGAAGTAAATTTTTATGCTTCCTCCTCAAATATAACTCATTTTTAAAATTTTTTATTTGTTGATTTTTTTTGTATATCATACAGAACATCCCAAACAATCTTCTTCATCTATATGCCCACTTCCTAATGGCACCCTCCCATAGCCTCCCCCTCCCCCACTGGAGCCCATATACTCTGTCATCCCTGTTACTGTCCATTGTGTTGTTGGCGCCCCCAGCCATACCCCAGTGTTTGTTCATCTGCTGAATCTAGTCAGCCTATCTAGAGACCTTGTTTTAGAAACATCAGCTGTTCCTTATCTAGCAGCAATCAGTTGTTATATTCCTTTAGATAATATTGGGGTCTGCCGTTCATATTCCCAGTTCTACGCTGGGTAACTGTCTGGGAGTCTCTTGGGCCACCCTGGCCAACAACGGAAAGGAAGGTATTTCCTGTTTGGCATTGTTTCTTGTTATGTAGCCTTTAGCTATACATATGGACTCTTAAATTATATTGACCCCTTTCATCTTTGGTTATACTTTCCTTTCGGGTGTTTAAGACCCGACAGTTGGCCCAGATAAACCAACTTGTTTTTATTCTTAAGGTTGTTTGAGGATCTGTTCCTTAGGGGTCACATGGGCTTGGGAGGGGCCCCTGGCTCCTTTTTTACCAGTTCTGTCTATATGAAGATAAGTCAAAGGTCCTACTCAACCACAGCTGGCTTCACTTGGAAGCATGGAGGAAATGTTTCCTCTGTGTTGACCCTCCTCTTTGGACACTGGTTCAAGTCCATCTGGTGGGGTCTCCATGGTCTCCTTGATCAAGAGGACAGGTTACTCACCACAGTTACAGGACATTTTGAGAGATGCTCATAGCCCCCTGGAACTTAGTCAACCTAGGAGGGCAAGGAGCAAAAAGTGTCCTTTATGTCCCTCTGACCAAATTATTATAGGCCTCAAAGTATGTCTGTTAAACACCCAAGAAAGTTAGTTCCACCAGTCTGGTATTTTTAACTACTGTGTGTCATGTAGATATATCTTGGGCAAAGACCAGTTGTTCTCAGATAAATCTTACCTAGACATATATTTCTTGATCTGCTATGTATAATCTGTATCTCTTACATTGTTTAACCCTTCCACCATGGTTTCCCCATTTAAGGTGCCCCTATTTTTCCCATTTCTTCCTTAATAATACCCTTCTCCTATGGTCCCACCTCTCTTGAGCTCATTCTTTCCCCTTTTTAAAAGAAATATTTTATTTTTATTTTATGTGTACGAGCATATTGCCTGCATGAATGTGAGTGCACCCATGTCATGCAATGCTACGGAGGTCAGAAGAGAGCTTCAGATTCCCCTGGAACTGGAGTTAAGGAAGGTTCGTAGCCCACATGTGGGTGCTGGGAATCGAACCCAGGTCCTCTGCAAGAGCAGTCAGTGCTCTTAACCACTGATCCATCTCTCCAGCCCCTCTTTATTTCCCTTTATCCCCCAGGTTCCTTGTATAACCTTCCCTTCCCCCCTCCCATTAAAATAACCCCACTTTTATCCACATGTCCCTTATTAACTCCTGTTTCCTACTATTCATCTCTTTCAGATTCTTTCTTTTCCTTTACCTCCCTGGTTCCTTTTCATTATCCTGGTTCCTGTAGTTATGTCTGGATACATACTCACTTATCAGAATTTGGTGCTAGAATCCACATATGAGAGAGAACATACATCGTTTTTTTTCTGAGCCTGTTACTTCATTTAGTATAACAGTTTCTAATTCCATCCATTTACATGCAAATTTCATGATTTCATCTTTCTTAACTGCTGAGTAAAACTCCATCGTATAAATGAACCACATTTTCATTATCCACTTGTCAGTTGAGGGACATGTAGGTTGCTTCCGTCTCTTAGCTATTGTGAAAAGAGCAGCAACAAACATGAATGTACAAGTGTCTCTGCAATAAGATGAGTTCTTTGGGTATATGCCAAGGAGTGGCATAAACTGGGTCAAATGGTAGGTTCATTTGTAGTTTTTAAAGAGTTCTCCACACTGCTTTCCATAGGGGTTGAACAAGTTTGCAATCCCACCAACAGTGGATGAGTGTTCCCCTTTCCCCACATCCTCTCCAACATTTGGTATCATTTGTTCTCTTGATCTTAGCCAGTGTGACTGGGGTAAGATGAAATCTTAAAGTGGTTTTAATTTGCATTTCCCTAATTACTAGCGATGTTGAATACCTTTTAAGATGCTTTTTAGCCATCTTTATTTCTTCTTTTGAGAAATCTCTGTTCAGTTCCTTAGCCCATCTTCTAATTGGGTTACTTCCTTTCTCAATTCTTTGTTTTTTGAGTTCGTTATATATTCTGGATGTTAAACCTCTGTCAGATGTGTTTCTGGTGAAGACTTTCTCCCATTCTGTGGGTTTTCTCTTCACTTCCTTGGTAGCTTGTTTTGATGTATATAAGCTTTTTAATTTAATGAGGTCCCATTTGTTGATTCTTGACCTTGTTTCCTGAGCAATTGATGGCCAGTATAGAAAATCATTTCCTACACCTATATCTTGTAGGTTATTCCCAACGTTTTCTTCTAACAGTTTCGGAGTTTCAGGCTTCACATTGAGGTGTTTGATCCATTTGGAGTTGAATTTTGTGCAAGGTGAAAGATAGGGGTTTAGTTTCATTCTTCTATAGGTGGAGATCCAGTTTTGCCAGCACCATTTGCTGAACATGCTCTTTCTTCCAGTGGATGTTCTTGGCCCCTTTGTCAAATATCAGGTGGTTGAACTTGCATGTATGCATATTTGGGTCTTCAATTTTGTTCCATTGGTCTATGGGTCTATTTTT
>NW_008329365.1:412174-413897 GCF_000622305.1 Nannospalax galili
TATTAGAGTGATGCTGGCTTCATAGAAGGAGTTTGGAAGTTCTCCTTCCATTTCTATTTTTTTGAATAAATTAAGTAGTATTGGAAGTAGATCTTCATTAAATGTCTGGTAGAATTCTGCTGTAAATCCATCTGGTCCTAGGTTTTTTTTTAGTCGGGAGGTTTTTGTATTATTGCTTCAAGTTCCTTATGTGTTATGGGTCTGTTTAAGCTGTTAATCTGTTCTTGATTTAGTTTTTGTGGTTCCCATGCTTTTAGATACCCGTCCTTTTAGGTTTTCAAATTTAGTACCATACAGGTTTTTAAAGTATTCCCCTATAATTTCTGTATCTTTCTGGTGTCTGTTGTGATGTTTCCCCTTTCATCTCTGATTTTGTTGATTTGGAGGTGCTTTTCCTTTCTTTTGGTTAACTGGGCTAGTGGTCTGTCAATCTTGTTTATCTTTTCAAAGAATCAGCTCTTGGATTCATTAATTCTTTGTATTGTTTTCTTTATTTCGATTTCATTAATTTCTGCCCTTTTTTTTGTTATTTCTTTTTGTCTGCTGAGTTTGGATTTCATTTGTTGTTGCATTTTAAGTGTCTTGAGTTGCAATGTTAAGTCATTTATTTGTGTTATTTCTGATTTTTTAATGTAGGCACTTAGAGCTATAAACTTCCCTCTAAGGAGTGCTTTCAATGTGTCCCAAAGTTTTTGTTGTGTTGTATTGTCCATTTCATTCAGTTCCAGGAATACTTTTATTTCTCTCTTAATTTGTCCTTTGAACCATTCATCATTCAGGAGTGTGTTGTTTAATCTCCATGTGTTCATGTGGTTACTAGGGTTTCGTCTGGTATTGATCTTAAGTTTTATTGCACTGTGGTCTGATAGAATGCATGGAATTATTTCAATCTTTTTGTGTCTGTTGAGGTTTGTTTTGTGCCCCAGTATATGGTCAGTTTTGGAGAAGGTTCCATGGGGCGCTGTCCTAGTTTTTTTTTTTTTTTTTTCCATTGCTGTGACAAAATACTTTGAGAAATGCTAACTTGGGGGGGAAAAGGTTTATTCAGCTTACATCTCCCAGGTCACAGTTCATCAGGGAGCCCAAGGTAGGAACTCAGGGCAGGAACCTGGAGGCAGGAGCTGGAGCACAGGCCATGGAGGAACACTGCTTACTGGCTTGCTCTCCTGGCCCCTGCTCAGCCTGCTTTCTTATGTAGCATAGGCCCACCTGCCCAGGGGTGGCAGCACCCACATTGGGGTGGGCCCTCCCACATCACTCATCAAGAAGATGCCCCTTATACATGGCCACAGGCCAGTCCAATAGAGGCAATTCCCCAATTGAGGCTCCCTCAACCCAGGTGTGTCAAGTTGACACTAAAGCTTTCCAGCACAGGTGCTGAATAGAAAATATATTCTTTGCTGCTTGGGTGGAATATTTGGTAGATCTCTGTTAGGTCCATTTGATATATGATATTGTTTAATTTAGATGTCTCTCTGTTAATTTTCTGTCCTGTTGACCTATCTAATGGAGACAGGTGGGTATTGAAGTCCCCTACTATTAATGAGTTTGGATTAATCTGGGTCTTAAACTCCTATAGTGTTGTTTTTATGAATTTGGGTACACCAGAGTTTGATGCATATATGTTCAAGGATTGTAATATGTTCTTGATTAATTGTCCTTCTGATGAGAATGAAGTGACTCTCCTTATCTCTTCTGATTAGTTTTACTTTGAAGTCTATTT
>NW_008329365.1:413911-417723 GCF_000622305.1 Nannospalax galili
CAACACCTGCTTTTTCTTAGTACCATTCGCTTGGTATATTTTTTTCCCATCGTTTCACCTTAAGCTAGCACCTGTCCTTGAAAGTGAGATGAGTTTCCTACAGACAACAAAAAGATTGGTTTTGTTTCTTATCCATTCAACTAGTCTGTATCTTTTGACCTGGGAGTTCAGTCCATTGATATTTAAAGTTATTAATGAAAGGTGTTTATTCAATCCTGTCATTTTTTTTTTCTGTTCACATTCTTGATATAGCTGTGCATTTCCACAGTTATACCTTCATTGAATTTCTTTCTGTCACCCCTTGTGTATAGTCATTCCTTTCTTCAGCTCTTTGTATTGCTTCAAGAACTCTCTGAAGGGCTGGTTTTGTGGACAAGAATTCCTTCAGCCTATTTATGTCATGGAAGATTTTTCTTTCCCCTTTGACTATAATAGACATTTTGGCTAGGTAAAGTAATCTGGGTTGGCATCTGTGGTCATTTAGAACTGGGAATACTTTGGTCCAGGCTCTTCTGGCTTTCATGGTTTGCACTGAAAAGTCAGCTGTAATCCTGATGGGTTTTCCCTTATGAGACTTGTTTTCTTTTGCAGCTTTCAGTATTCTCTTTGTTTTGTACATTTAATGTTTTTCTATGATGTGCTGTAGAGAGTTTATTTTCTGGTCCTGTCTATTTGGTATTCTATATGCTTCTTGTATTTCTATGGGCATGTCTTTCTTTAATTTTGGGAAATTTTCTTCTATGATTCTGTTGAAGATCTGGTCCATGCCATTATCTTGACATTCTTCTCCTTCCTGTATGCCTATGATTAATAAGTTTGGCCTTTTTATGGTTTCACACAATTCCTGCATATTCCATTCTTGTGGTTTCTTAAATTTTTCATAACCTTTGCTTGAGTGGTCTAATTTGTCCACTTTATCTTCCAGTCTTGATACTCTGTTTGCATTTCATTCATCCTATTGGTGAGGCTTTCTCCTGTCATTTCTAATTGGCTTACTGAGTGTTTCACTTCCTTCTTCATTTCAGCCTGAGTGAGTAGTCTTCAATATTTCTAATTCTTTTCTGAATTCATTCAGACGTTTATCCTTCAGTTCTTCAATTTCTTTGTGTGTTCTTTAAATTCACTGAATTCTTTTATCATGTTTATAATTGTTCTTTTGAGTTCCATGTTCTGCATTATCTCTAGTGGGTTCTGATTGTACTCCTCTAGAGGACTATTGGTATTTGGTGTGGAAATGTTAATTTGGTTTTTCATGTTATTTTTTCTCTGTGATTTTTACATGTGAATTTCTTTTGATGTTTTTGATTCTTGTGTTAGACTCAAGCCTCAAGTTTAGGTCTGCAGGAATTTGGGGGTTAGAGCGGCCTGATAGCAGGGCTCAGGAAAGATTCTGGTCTAGGGCAGCTGGTTGCCTTGCCACCCAGAGATGCAAAGGGAGATGGGGGAGTGAAGAGGCCCCATGGTCTCCTCAGAACTGCCCTGATGAACTTGGTTTACTTTTTGGGCATGTAAAGCTGGTTCCTCTAAGCTTCAGGTTCTCTCTTTTGATTTTATATTGGAGTGACCAGATTGCTTTTGTCTTCAGGAGTTCCCACAGAGGCCCAAGTCAGATGAGGATCAGATGCTCTCAGGCTTTCTCCTAAGGTCTGGATCCCTCCAGGAAAGATGTGGGCTGGCCTGGGAACAAGGCCCAGGAAAGATGCTGGTCTCAGGAAGCTGGTGGCTGTGTGACCCAGGGATGTAAAGGGAGGTGGGAGTGGGAAGAGGGCCCGAGGACTCCTGGGGACTCCTGGGAGGAACTGAGTTGGTCTGGGTGCAAAGGATCAGGAATCAGTGGGGATTCTGGGCCAAGAGGTCAGTCCAGGGGTCTGAGGTGCCAAGACAAGAAATGAGCCAGGACCCAGACTAGGAGGAGAGATGGGGTGGGGGAGCTGGGACAGTGACTGAGGCTGGGACAGTCAAGGCCTGGTGGGCACCACTGTACTTAACCAGGAAAGGTGCTGGCACCAGGACCCCAGAGGCTGCGCAGCCCAGGGAAGCAAAGGGAGGTGGGGTTGGGACCAGGCCCAGAGGGCTCCTGGTGGCTGCAGGGAGGGATTGGGTTGGTCTGGATGCAAAGGATCAGGAAGAAGTGGGGATTCTGGCCTAGGGGTCAGTCTAGGAAACAGTCGTTCCAAGACAAGAAATGGGCCAGTACCTAGGCTAGGAGGGGAGCTGGGAGGGTGAATGAGGCTGGGGGAGTCAAGGTGTGGGACCCACTGAGGAAAGATGCTAGCACCAGGAAGCTCTTTTTTTGGTATTTTTGAGACAGGATCTCCCTGTAGCCTCAGCTGGAATGGAACTCGCTCTGTAGACCAGGCTAGTTTGAACTCACAGCGAACCACTTAAAGGTATGTTCCACCACACCCTGCTTTTAATTTTGATTTTTAAAACCAGAATCTTGCTATGTAGCTCCTAGTTCCAGCTGTCCTTAAACCTGTGATCCTCCTGTCCTAGTCTCCTGAGTTGTGGGATATGTAGGTATTTTAAAAATCTAGGCATGGCTACAATGATATCCTTCTATATTATGGTTGCAAGGTAGGTTTGAGATTTCTTTTTAATAGAAAAACTTAGAAAAGGTATGTATTTAATAGTGTATCTTTCAAGGCAGGTACAGAAACATCAACTATTTATTTATTTATTTATTTATTTATTTATTTATTTATTTATGATTTATTTTTGTTTTTGTGAGGCAAAATTTTCTCTGTACCCTCCAACTCACCTGGGACTTGATACGTAGACCAAGCTGGCCTTAATCTCACAGAGATCTGCGTGCCTCTGTCTCTTGAATGCTGGAGTTAAAGGCATTTGCCACTATGCCTGGCTTTCAACTGTTATTTTTAAAAGGGTCCCTAGAGATGTTATGTATAGATTTCCACATTTTAGAGACAGATGGAGGTTTGAAGAATAAAATGACTTGTTCAAGATCTCATTGGTGTTTCATGGGAACATGAGGGCCAGAAACTAGTTTGCTCTTGATCTTCCTGGGTTGTACCACATGAAGATGTAGTGGTGGGGCTAGGGGTGTAACTCAGTTGGGAGGGTGCCTACCTAGTATTCATGAAGCTGTGCCTAGCACCACAAAAATTGAGTGTGATTACACCTCTGGAATCCCAGCAGGTAGAGGCAGGAGGATCAGAAGTTCAAGATCCTAGGCTACATAGTGAGTTTGAGGCTAACCTGTGTTGTGTGAGCCCCTGTCTTAAAAGAAAACGAAACCAGTTCTACAAGATAAAGCAGAAAAAAGGTACAGAGATAAGCCCTTGGACTACACATGTCTAATCAGTTGTGCTGTCTGTCCATCATGTGTCTAAAGAGGAAATGCCAGTGTCCAGTGGAATAAAGGTTAATACCAGAGAAAAATATGAGCGTGCTGAAGTCTATTCCTTCCTGGGGAGTCAGAGATGAATTAAGTTTCTGCTAGATCATGTGGGAAGAGGCAGAGGAAAGTAATCAAGACTTAGGTTCTCATGGGACCTGGGTTTAGTAGTGTCACTGTGCTTGCTGAGCTGGGTGTGGTGCTGCATGCCTGTAATCTGAGCATTTGGGAGGTGGAGGATGGAAGATCATGAATTCAAGGCCAGCCCACATAGAAAGAAATGTTCTATATACACATCAATCATCTATCTTTCTATCTATCTATCTATCTATCTATCTATCTATCTATCATCTCTCTATCTATATCATCTAACTATCTATCATCTATCTATCATCTATGTGCCTGTCAAGTAAAATTTGTGTCTCCAAATGCCCTTCGGTGTGTTGTGGATCTA
>NW_008329365.1:418122-431704 GCF_000622305.1 Nannospalax galili
CTATCATCTATCTGTCTATCTATCTATCTATCTATCTATCTATCTATCTATCTATCTATGATCTACCTATCTAATATCCTAAAATTTCACCCCAAGGAACTTATTTAAAACATGTGCTAACTGAGAAACCGGAAGGAGACAGAGAAAAGGGGCTTCTTTCCCAGGGAAAGAGCAGCTCTTTTGGATGGAAGACAGGGTAGTATCCAGACTGATGAGTACTGTGAGGTTGATATAATGGCTTTGGGCAGAGCAACAGGATAATGGCAGGACCAGCCAACATCCACAGGAGCTATAAGGACAGCATCAATTGTAGATTTCTGTTTGCTGGTGAGGTTCAGTGCAATTCAGTTGGAAAACACTGAGCTCTTGGGATGTGCTGAGTGTGGAATACAATGCTAACTGCAAGCCTAAGGGATAGTTAAGGCTCACAGAATCTACCCAGAGAGAGGAGATTAAGTTCACTGGAGAATGAAGGGATATGAAAAAACGCAATACAGAAGAGCTCACAAGGCCACACCCCTCATTGAGGAGTTATAAGAAATCTATGGTTGCTGAGGGAGGGAGAGAAATTTACTTAGTGGTATAGCCACTGGTAAGGTACCCATACTCCTGCAAACAACCCTTCATCCTCCTGTAAGTAGCCCTCATGAGATCCTGATTGGGTCATCAAAAAGAGAGAGGAGAGAGTGGAGAGAGAGAGAGGAAAGAGGAGAGAGAGAGAGAGAGAGAGAGAGAGAGAGAGAGAGAGAGACTAGTTCAGAAAAGGAAGGCAATCATCGAGCGTGGGAAAAGAACAAGAGAGTGTAACAGAATGGATGTGATCAAAATATATCTCACACATGGACAAAAACGTACAAAATATTGAAAGTTTTTAAAAAAATGATAGAAGTGAGTTGTATCAGTTACTTTCTTCTGTTCCTGTGATAAAATACCATGACCAGAAATGATTTCTGGAAGAAAGAGTTTATTTCACTCATGGTTCCAGAGGGTTGAGTTCATCACAGTGGGGAGCCATGCCAGCAGGCAGCTGGTGTGGGAAGCTGAGTGATCACATTTTCAACAGCAAATGCAAAGCCAACAGAGTGGACTATAACTTCTCAAAGCTCACCCAGAGACATATACATCTTCCAGCAAGGCTGCACCTCCTAAACCTTGCCACACAACACCATCACCTGGGGACCAAGTGTTCAGATACCCCAGTTTCATTCAAACCACTAGTGAGTAATGAAACTTCTTAGGCTGAATGGTAAATGGCGACCTGGAAGTTCTGGGAAGTGCTTGGAACATGCATTTTTGAGAACCAGCAAGGTGCCATGCTGTGCCGATCTCCATAGTGCATGGCGCCGTCCCCAGCCCTGCGCCTGGCTGAGCACCCAGTCTACACCCGGGACCACCTTGTGGGGAAAGCATTATGCAAGCAAATTCCCAGCCCAGTGTGGCTTCCTTAGCTGCAAACCTCCATCCCTGTCTACCTCAAATTATAGCTCATAGGCAAAATAAAGAATGCCATGGTCTTAAACCATTAAGTTGCTAGTTTGCCACACACTATCTATCTGTAAAAACAAGGGGCTGGGGAGATGGCTCAGTGGGTCAGAGTGCTTCCTATGGGAAGCATGGGGTTACACAAGTTACAGAACAAGGAAATTTATAAATCAAAATATTTAGCAAATACAGTGGTGGGGACCACAGGCAGATGGGTTATGACAAAGGAGGGGAAACTCTGCTATGGATTTCAGATGCTGTCTGATGATACTCTGAGCTTTTGCATTGGTGAAAGATAGTGTCCACTAAGAACACACTGTAAGGTTTTGACACTTACATGGATATTAGATTAGATACAGGTGGGCAGTGGATGGCTTTCAAAGGGGCTAAAAATAGCACAAGAGGTGGCTGGGGAGATGGCTCACTGGGTGCTCTTGCAGAAGACCTGGGTTTGATTCCCAGCATTCACATGATGGCTAACAATCATCACTAACTCCAGTTCCAGGGGCTCTGACACCCTCTCTGGCCTTCACGAGCACTGCATGATATGTGTGCACTTACATACATTCAGTCAAAACAGTCATACACATAAAAAATTAATAAAAAAATAGTCCAAGTTAATTTGGCTCTGGTCTGCAACATTTTAACTCGCCATGATATTGACCTTCATTCATTTGGCCTTGTAGACTTTTAAAAACAGGTTCTCTGTCTCTCTGTCTCTCTGTCTCTCTCTCTCTCCCCCTTTCTCCTCATCCTACCTCTCTCTCTCTCATCCACCTTGGAACTTCAGTTCATAGTAATATTGTAAGCCCTGTCTTGTTTGCAAATATAAGGCATTAGTTCTTGGATAATTATTCCTAAATATCATTTTCTAAAGTAATGCTAGTGAATTAAAGTCCCTTCTCACCAACCCCCCACCCCGGTCTCTCTCCAAGGTTTCTTGTATTCCAGGCTCACCTTTATCTCACTATATATCCAAGGACGACCTTGAATTTCTGATCCTCCTGCCTCCATTTTCCAGTGCTGGCATTACAAATGTGCATCACCACACCCCTTTTTATTGAGAATTTCATACATGCATATAATGTGTTTTGATAAAATCCATCCCCTTTTCCCTGTTCTTCATTTCCTCCCTTATCCCCACCACCACTTTTCCAGCTTCCTGTGCTATTTTTCAGACTCCCTGAGTACACTTAGTGCTGTCTATATGTGCGTGGGTGTAGGACTCTACTGGAACATGAGTAACCTTCTAGGAGTCACTTCCTGGAGGAAAACTGATCTCCCTCACCCAGCAGCCATCAGTTGCCAACAGCTCCTTGGCTAGGGGTGGAGCTTCATGAGCTCCACCTCCATCTTTGCTGGAATTTTGGCTGCACTTGATCTAGTGCAGGTCTTGTACATGTGGACACAGTCATGGTGAGTTCATGTGTGCAATGGTGGTCCTGTCTGGTAAATACTGTTTTGATGCATATGTCCGCTACCTCTGACTCTTAAAATATTTCTGCCCCCTCTTCCTCAGTGATCTCTGAGCCTTGGAGAGGGGTGTATAGATGTCCCATTTTGAGATGACATGCCTGGTTCTTACATGGTGCTGGGGATCAAATCCAGGACTTCCTGCATGCTAGGCAAACACTTTACCGACTGAGCTAGATTCCCAGCCTGACTGTGATAGTTTAATGTTTAATTTTGTTTGTTTCAGCTTCCTTATCAAATTAAGAAAATCTCTTCTTGAATATACTCTCAGAGCAATTCTACCTAATAGACCTGCAACACAAATTAAGCTCAAATAACCTGCTTTATTAGATTTATCACAAAATAGCAACTTATCTGCTCTCTTTTGGCCAGGAATACGGGTTTGTTATCACAAGATTTCTCAGTGTTATACATCTTTCAGGGGATCTTTTCCAGCATATCCTTGCGTTAATATTATAGTACAGCATTACTCAATTGATAAGCAAATTGAAGATTATTATTTACATTTTATTTAAAAATATTATGTAAGACCTGGAGTGTGAGTGATGGCAGCCAGGACAGCAAACACTTCAGCAGTCTGTTGCCATTACAAAATGTCATCTTCACCCAAGGCCAAACAAATCCATCTTCTATACCCTGTAAGCGTTCTAAGAAGTTTTATTACAGTTCACGCATGACAGATGGCCACACAAATAGATGGTGATGCTAGTGGTTAGGAACACAGTACTAAGCCTGGAAAAAGGGCTTGGTAAATAAAGCACTTGCTGTGCAAGTGTAGAGACCTGGGTTTGAATCCCCAGGACCCACATGAAGCCTGCCATGGTAGTGCATCTGTAACCCAATGTTCCTAAGGTGAGGTGGCAGGTGGAGACAGGAGAAAGCTTGGTGGCTTTACAGCCAACTTCAACGCAGGGGATCCAATGCCCTCTTCTGACTTCTGTGGGCATTGCATGTCCAAGTGCACTTAACACAGGCAAAGCATTCATACACATAAAAAAATTAAATGAAAATATACAGACTTTATTTCCTTTTCTATATCAAAGTTAGGAGGTTAGCTCTCTAGGGCTCATGCTCAATTTTCTACTTTGGAAGTTGTCAGGAATTTAAGTCCTGTCTGTTTTTTAATCATCTTGAGACTGTGACCACAGTCTTCATGCTTCACAGTACCAGCCGTTTACCCTGTGTGATGACTCATCTCCATAGCCAACTTGACTGAATTTTGAATGACCTAGGAGACACACCTCTGGGAGTACCTGGGAGGGTGTTTCCAGAGAGGTTTAACTGAGGAGGGAAGGAAGACCCACCCTGAATGTGGGCTGGGAGCTCAGAGTAAATAAAATGGGGAAAGGAAGGTCACAGACCTTTATCTCTATCTCTGCTTCCTGATTGGCCCAGACGTGAGGAAACGGATTCATGCTTGTGTGGCCACAGCCCAGAGCTGATCTTGCCACCCTGCTTCCCCCTTTATGATGGACTGGAGCCTCAATCCACGAGCCAGAATAAACCTTCCCTCTGTTACAGTGCTTCATGTCAGGTGTTCAGTCACAGTAAGGAGAAAAGTGGCAAAAGCACCCAGTCCCCAAGCTTACATCCTCAGAAGCAAAAAACAGGCAGGCTTGAGGAAGAGAGGAATCAGAGGGAATCAGATGGTGGCTGCTGAAGGAGGGGTCCAAACGCTGCGACTAATTTTTACATATTTTACATTTCTAGGTGTTAGCACATGATCAAACCTAGCTGTGGTGGAGGATAGAAAATGTATTCTTCCTTCTGAGTGGACATTTGCCCAGCTCACAAAGGCGAGACTTACTGAGAAAGAACTGGGAAAATTGGGAGATACTGGCCCACATCTTTTGTCATAATGTTTGACTTGTTTATTAAACTGACTCAACTCCTTGCAGTATAAATATGAATGATTTATTTGTTCAATAACTCTCACCAACTTTTCTCTGTGGAACCATTTCCTTTTAAGAACCAGTTCCCACAATGATACTCTATTCTCTTTCCTTGCTCTTTGATCTAGTCAAAGTAGCTTTTTTCCCAATTGTTGCTTTCTAGTCCTCTTCATTTTAAAGCAATATCTTAGTTTATTCCTGATGCTATAACAAACTTCCCAAGACTGGGTAATTTATAAAGAAGAAAAATTTATCTCTCACTGTAGTGGAGGCTTGGTGAGTTCAGGGCCAAAAGGCACCAACAGATTTGCTATATGGGGAGGGCTCTGTATTTGCTTCCAAGATGGTGCCTTTTTTCAGGAGCCTCTGGAGAGACTGAAAGCTGTGTTTTCACACAGTGGAAGAGACAGAAGGGGCAGACTCACTCTTTCAAGCCCCTTTATAGACGTGTGAATGATGGTGTGTCCTGCCTTTGAACACCATCACCTTGGTTATTGAGCTCCAATACCTACATTCATTTCCTAGTACACACTGATCTCATATCTAATTCAAAGGCCTATTCTTCCTCTCGTGACTCAGCTTAAACTGGCAGTTCCACAGGTCTAGAGGGAAGGGACAACTGGTACCTCATCTCTCTCCCCTCTTTTTCTCTTGCTTGCTTCCCTGCGACTGAGCCAGGCACAAGGCTCAGGCAGACACATGGTGGCATCAGCCTACCTCTGCTTGCTTTAGCTGGCTGCAGTGGCTGGATGCTCATTTCTTCATATCCTCACTAACACTTGTTTCTAACCTTTTTGTTTTTGTTGTTTGTCGTTTCTTGAGACTGGGTCTCCTATAACCCAGACTGATTTTGAACTTGCTCTGTAGCCTAGGATGACCTTGAATTCTTGATCCTACTGCCTTTACTTCCTGAGGCATGTGTCACCATGCCTGGTCTTGTGTGGTGCTGAGGACTGAACACTAGACAAGTGTTCTGCATCTCAGTCCACTTCCCATGTGTTTTAGATTACAGTGGGTGTGAAGTTGTATCTCACCGAGCTTTTGATTTGCATTTTTAGGATGACCAAAGGTGTTGAACAATTTTTCATAGGCTTATTGGCCATTTGAGTCTGTTGAAGAAATGTTTATTCAAGTTTTTAAAAAATATTATTTATTATTTTTATTTTATCTGTATGTGTGTATTGCCTGCATGTAGGTAAGTGCACCTGTGTTGTGCAATGCCCGTGGAGGTCAGAAGAGGCTGTCGGATCCCCGGCACTGGAGCTACGGACAGTTATTAACTGCCATGTGGGTGCTGGGATTAACATGAATTTTAATTTTTTTTTTGATTGTTGAATGATATGGGAGGACCCAGCCCACTGTGAGTGGTGCCACTCCTGGATGGGTGGTCTTGTGTTATATAAGAGAGCGGGCTGAGCACAGGTCAGAGGAGGAAGCCAGTAAGCAGTGTTCCTCCATGGTCTGTGCTTCAGTTCCTGCCTCCAAGCTCCTGCCCTGAGCTCCTGTGCTAGTTTCTCTCCATGATGAACTGTAAGCTGATGGTGAAATGAACCCTTTCTTCCCCAAGTTGGATTTGGTCATGGTGTTTATCACAGTAATAGAAAAGTATCTAGGACAACTATTCTCAGTAATCTCCCCTGGAGATTACATTTCTCTCTCTTTTTTTTTTTTTTGAGACAGAAGCTTTAAAAATTATTTATTTATTTATTTTTACTTTATGTATATGAGTGTTTTGCCTGCATGCATGTAAGTACCCATGCATGCAATGTGCACGGAGGCCAGAAGATGGCATTGGATCCTCTGAACTGGAGTTACGGACAGTTGTTAGCCACCATGTATGTGCTGGGAATTGAACCTTGGCCCTCTGCAAGAGCAGCTGGTGCTCTTAATCACTTAGTTATCTCTCCAGTGCACTCGAGACAAGGGTTTACTATGTGGTTCAGGTTGGCCTTGAACTTACTGGTATTTCTCCTGCCTTGGCCTCCAGTGCTGGGGTTATAGGTGTGTGTCAGCAAATCTGATCGAACTCACATCTGTTTCCCTTTTGCACAGAATAATTCACTCTTCAAACAGAAAAGTTTCTTAGAGTTTATTAAGTTCAACTCCATTCCCTTGGAGATCAAGCCTCTCAAGGTCTGCAAGGTAAAGTAACTTTGCCCGTTAATTTACTACCTTAAAACTGATATTTAAAAATTCCTGATTTAGAGCCAGGTGTGATGATGTGAATCTATAATTCCAGCAGTTGGGAGGTAGAGGCAGGAGGATCAAGAGTTCAAAGTTCCTGTTGGCCAATAGTAAGTTGGAGGCCAGGCTGAGTTGTGTGAGACCCTGTTTCAAAAAACCCAAATGAAATAAATAAAAATGAAAACTCCTGATGTCTATGTCACTGTAACTGGTTGCAAAAAGTATGCTTTCATTTTTTTGTCTCCTGGAAGAGGCACACATTAGAGATAAGATCCACTGTTTCTTCTTTTCTTCATGATAGTGGCAAATTCAAGGTGAAAATGTTGTGTCATAAACTTTAATATATCGATGGTTTCTAGGTTTTTGGAGACCAGGCAATTATGCTGAATGACTACAGATGAGCATCATACTTGTCATCTTCTCTGTGCTTTGACAGGGGACTCCTGCTCTGGTAACATCCTGAGCAGCAGTCAGAGGCGTTGCTGTTCCTTTGGGGTGGGCGAGGACATAATGGGGATCATCGGATCATTGGTGGACTGGTGGCAGCAATTGGTATGTCTCTGGATGGGTGACCTGTCTGTTGCCCTTGTCATTGTGATGGTAAACTCTGTCAATCTGCTAGGAACTAGAATGAAGAGACAAGCCTCTGGGCCCATAAGTGAGGATTATCTAGATTAGGTCAATGGAGATGGGAAGATCCACCTTAAATGTGGGAGGCACCATTACTACATTTATCTAAGCACCAGCATCATTGCTCTCTACTCCCTGATTGCAGATGCATATGACCAGGTGTCTCGTCTTCCACCTGTTATGCCATTCATCTCTTGATGGGTTGTGTTCCTTAGTACTGTGAGCCCAAAGAAATCTTTCTTTCCTTAAGTTGCTTCTGTTGGGTATTTGGTTGCAGCAAGAAAAAAACGTGACTAATGCAGTCACCCTAGTAATTACCGGCAGGATACAAAAAAAGATCATCAGACTGTGAGTCAAGAGAACCTGGAGCCAGTTCCCAACTCTTCCTGACTACCCTAGTCACGTCACTTTACTTTCCTGAGGTTCAATTTTCTCACCTGTAAAATGGAACCAGAAATAGCATTGATCGACAGAAAATGGAAGACATGTCTTTTGTTAATGCAAAGAGTTTTGAAAATGTTGGTGATTGCTGTTATCTGGTAGGGAGGGGGGTCACTGTGTGTTATGAATAAGACTGTAAAGGTTCCCAGCTTTGGAAGCTTACTGGGAGCTACAAAGGGCTCCTGGAGAGTTACAGAGGCTATGCTCTTCATCCGTGGGTCTTAGCCTAACCCATAACCACTGTTATTTAGAATTTACCAGACAGAATAAGCTAAGTCGTCTTGAAAGATTCCTCCCTTTGTAAATACAGCTGAGGTTTTATAATTTTTTTCACCCATGGAAAGAGACAAGATTTACTCGTTTCACTCAGGATTTGAAGGGTCAGTTGTGAAAATCTGAAAATCTTTCCAACACAAGCACAGATCCAATCACCGTGCTCTTAATAGTAGAAGCTTTTTCACTCCCCAAGGCTCACAGGATAAATCCAAATGTCAGACCTGAAAATCCTTTTCTTATCAAAGTACACTGTAAATATGCAAATGAATTTAATAATCAAACCCGTGTCATTGGCGGCCCAAGCTCTCTCTGCACATGTCCCCTCTTTTTCTCTCCAGCTTCCTTTCCCACACATCGCGTCTTGCTTGTAACGGTGGCACACTCAGGACTGCTCACATCTTCCACTTGTTGTTTAAGAGCCCATTCCAAAGCCACCACCTCCGTGAAGCCAGCCCTGACCCCCTCCTCCTCACAGGGAGGATTAATCATTTCTCTCTGTGTGCCTCTTTTTCTGTCTGTCTCTGTCTTCTCATGCATTTCTCCTTTAGCTCTGTCTTTTGTTGTTTCATGCGGGATTTCTTCTTGCTTAGAATCTGTAAGTATTTTGAGGACTGGGCAGAGTCGTGTGATTCTCTGTATCTCTACACCCTACTGCCCAGCGCAGTGCAAACAGCAGGCACTCAGCCTGTGTTGCCATGGTGCTTGTTGACCACCATCGGGTGAGATATGCCAATGAGGGAAACATGAACTTGTTTATACTGCACTATCAGGTAAATTTAAAATTTGCCAACAACCTCTGTAACCTGAAACTATGTTCATTATTGCTTTGGGTCCTCTTTCCCGCTCTCTGAGATTAAAATTATTTCCCTATCCTTTAGGCATTAATTAGCCATGAATTAGACAATAGAGCAGGCCTTTGTTAAACTCCCCCCTCCAGGCCTTCTCTTTTAACCAATCAGCTCATGAGTTGGAGCACCAGGGTCCACAACACTGAGGTCTTCTACCCTAATAGGTTAGCAAGCTGGGCTGGGGCTGTAGCTCAGTTGGTAGAATGCTTACCTAGCATGAACAAGGCTCTCAGGTTGAAGACTGCAAAAATAAATGAACAGGTAAATAAGTACACAAATAAACAGATACTTAGCAAGGTTTGCAAGCTCTATGACATCAGCCAGCCTCTCTTAGGCTCAGGCTTCAGGTTTTGAAATATTTGGAAGCTGAAACATATTCTAAGGATCCCTCAATTCTAATCATTTTTTTCTTTTTGACCCAATTCTTGGTAGATAAGCTGAGCGAGGAAAACTACAAGGGGAATCCATTTCAAACACTGGCAGGAGGGAGGCTGGAGGACCGGCAGGGCAGGTAGCAGCACTAGACCCTGGGAGGCTCCTGCTACAAGAATGTCAAGCCCTTTAATCATTTCTCAGGCAACAAGACGTCCTTCCTCAAAGCGCTCTCTCTCTTCAAAATCCCCCCTCCACCTTCCCTTGCAGCAACCTGGCCCTTGGGCTTTCCCCTGCCTTCAGACCTGGTCACCACCCAGGCCTTGGAGGAGGCCCCCTCTGCCCTCCTGTGAGCACTCTCTGTTCCTCACCCGGATTTCAGCCTGCTGCTGCTAGTGAGAACCCAAAGACATAGGGGCCCCAGGACTTGGAGCATGCGCTTGGGGAGGGGCAGCAGGAAGACAGAGGCGAAACCTCCAGAGCTCTGTAGGCAAGGGGGATTCGGGGACAAGATGCATCTGGGAGCTTTAGTACAGATTTTTTTTTCCCTTCATTTTTTTTTTAATTGATTGATTGATTGATTGATCTTGTGTGTGTGTGTGTGTGTATGTGCATACAGAACATCCCAAACAATCTTATTCATCTTTATACCCACATCCCAAATGGCACCCTCCCATAGCCTCCTGCCCCCTACACTGGAGCCCATATACTCTGTCATCCCTGTTACTGTCCACTGTGTTTTCAGTGCCCCCAGCCGTTCCCCAGTACAAGTCCATCAGCTGAGTCTAGTCAGCCTAGCTAGAGTCCCTTGTTTTAGGAAGGTCACTTCTTCCTCATCTAGCAGCAATCAGTTGCCAACATTCCTTTAGATAAGATTGGGGTCTGCTGTTCATTTTCCCAGTTCCATGCTGGGTTACTGTCTAGGAGTCTCTTGGGCCACCCTGGCCAACAACTCAAAGGAAGGTATCTCCTTGTCTGGCATTGTTTTTTGTTATATAGCCTTTAGTTATACACATGGACACTTAAAGAAATATACTGATCACTTTAATCTTTGGTTACACGTTCCCTTTGGGTGTTTAAGACCATACAATTGGCTCAAATAAACCAATTTATTTTTACTCTTAAGGTCGTTTGAGGATCTGTTCCTCAGGGGTCACATGGGCTTGGGAGGAGCCCCTAGCTCCTTTGTTTTACCAGTTCCACCTATGTGATGATAAGTCAAAGGTCCTGCTTGACCGTGGCTGGCTTCAGATTTTTTAAAAGGAAGGAGTGTGTTGAAATAAAATAAGCCTGGGGAGTGCACAAAGAACACAGCTGAACAGATGGTGCTGGCCTTGAACTCATAACCCTCCTGCCTCTACCTCCCAAGTGCTGTGATTACATGTTCCACCATGCCTCTTTCCTTTTTCTCTCTTTCTTTTTCCTTCCTTCCTTCCTTCCTTCCTTCCTTCCTTCCTTCCTTCCTTCCTTCCTTCCTTCCTTCCTCTTTCTCTTTCTCTTTCTCTCTCTCTCTTTCTCTCTTTCTTTCTTTCATTCATCTTTTTGGTCTTTTTGAGACAGGGTCTCCCTGTAGCCACAGCTGGCCTGGAATTCACTATGGAGATCAGGCTACCTCCAACTCACAGACTCACAGAGATCCACCTGCCTCTGCCTCCCAAGGATTAAAGGTGTGCAATACCATGCCAGGCTCCCTCATCACAT
Organism: Nannospalax galili; assembly: GCF_000622305.1. Lineage (NCBI taxonomy): Eukaryota > Metazoa > Chordata > Mammalia > Rodentia > Spalacidae > Nannospalax > Nannospalax galili. The sequence goes on from NW_008329365.1 coordinate 429,422, forward strand.
CATCACACCTGGCACTTTTGTTTGTTTGTTTGTTTTTTGAGACAGGGTCTCATTGTATAGCCCTGAGTGGCCTAGAATTTGCTAGGTAGACCAGGCTGTCTTTGAATTCACAGACACCTCTGTTGTGCTGGGATTAAAGGCAGGTAATACCTGGCTTTGTTTGTTTGTTTGTTTTTGAGAAAGGGTCTTGTTACATGTAGCTTTGGCTTGCTTCTTGCTCAATATATAGCCCCAACTGACCTTGAACTTAGGCGATCCTCAGGTCTCAGCCTTCCTGTTGGAACTGTAGGTGTGAGCCACATTCTTGGCAGTTTAAGAATAACTCAAGGGCATAAATTAAATATTTAATGAGGGATTGTAGTAACTTTTTTTTTTAGACAGAGTCCCACTCTGTAGCCCAGGCTGGCCTAGGATTTACAAGCCTCTACCTTCCGATTTCTGGCATTGCAATCATGTACATCTGGCTTAACACATCTTAAATGAAAAGTAGAGGAATTAATTACATAGGCTAGATTATAAACAAAATTCTTAGGTATATTCTTCTTTCAAAATTTTAATTATATTATTTATTTATTTATTTTTGTGTGTGTAGGGACATGTGCCATGGTATCAGAGGACAATTTGCAGAGGTTCTTTTCCTTCTACAATGTGGTTCTCCAGTGTTGAACTCAGACTGTCAGCATGTGCCTTTACTTGCTGAGCCATCTTATGGACTCCAAAGTTTAGATAAATTCTTATGTTTATTATTTAAAAAGAGAAACATTGTTCTGGGTGTGGAAGCATATGCCTGTGATCTCAATACTCCAGAGTCTGAAATGAGAAGACTGACAGAAGTTTGAGGCCAGCCTTGGCTACACTGTTAAGTTCTAGGCCAGCCTGGACTATGTGGCAAGACCCACCTAATGGTAACTAAGAAGACTGACATCAAGAAAACGGCCAAGAAAACATCTTTTTGTTTTGCTTTATTTTTTCTTTTTTTTTTGTAATTTTCTTTACATTTATTTATTGATGTGTGTGTGTGTGTGTGTGTGTGTGTGTGTGTGTGTGTGCACTTATGTGGAGATCAGCATAAGGGAATTAGCTTTATCCTTCTACCACATGGGGCCTGGGAATTGACCTTGTGTCTTTAGGCTTGGCAGCAAGCGCCTTTACCTACTGAGCCATCTCATCAGCCCTGTTTTTTAGTTTTTGGAAACAGGGTCTTTTACTGTAGCCCAGGCTGAGGTCAAATTCACAATCTTCCTGCCTCAGCCTCTGGGGTGCTGGAATCACAGTCCTGCACCTCCATGTTCAGCTACAAATAATCTTCCTTTTAATCAGAGTGAAGAAAGTGGGAGGGAAACCCAATTAAGGAAAAATAACCAGAAATGAAGAGGACAGAGAAAAAGGCCAGTGTGGAGGGACAGTGGACTCAGGGCGGGACAACCCCCAGAGATTCCCTCTGCACTGTGCTTTATGTAATGGGAACAGACTAATGCTTGGTAGTCAGAAAAATATTGCTCAAAATTCAACTAAAGATTAAAGATAAGAAACAGCAAAGATGTATCTAGTCCCTGGGCAAGCTACTGACGTTGCGTAGCAACAACTGCCTAGTTTTATTTCTGTCACAGGATTGCCATAAGGAAGCTTTGAAATTAAGTTTCTTCTTATTCTTTTTTTTAAAAACAAACAGGGTAAGATACCTCACTGTACCCATCCGAGTCACTTGCCTCCTTCTAGAATTAGACAGGTGGCCTCCCAAGGGAAGACAACTCAGAGAGCAGCAAGGGAGGCAGAAATGTGTTGATTAGTGATTTCTCTTCCATGTTATTTCATGTAACACTGGTGGTAACCATGGGAGGCGGTTTTATTCCTGTTTAACAGATGGAGAAAACCAGAGGGATTGAGTGCCCTAGCCCAGGTCACCCAGCCAAGGTCACCCAGTCAATGCAGGTGGACTTAGGACTGAATGACCCTCACCCCTCCCTGCTGACAGCTTTGATTCTGATCTGTAGTCCAGCAACCCGCCATCATCTGCACCACAGTGAGTTTGGTGCACCCGTAGCACTTGAGAGACTCTTACCTGTTCTAAAGTGTCTGTCTAGGGTCGTTCTTTTTCTTTTTGAGACAGGTCTCAGAATATAACCCTGGCTCTCCTGGAATGCACTGTGTAGACCAGGCTGGCCTCGAACTCACAAAGAATTACCTGCCTCTGCCTCTCCCAAGTGCTGGGATTAAAGAAGTGTACAACATGCCCGACTTTTAAAATTTTTTTAAAAAACATTTATTTTTTAAATTAATTAA